>NC_060890.1:27824499-28064499 GCF_014805685.1 Silurus meridionalis
ACACACCAGGAAGAGCAGAGACTGCAAAACACACACACACAGTTTATATACAAACACATAAATCAGTGCAAAAGTACACACACACACACACGTACGCACACACACAGTTTATATATAAACACATTTCAGTGCAAAAGTACACACGTACGCACACACAGTTTATATACAAACACATAAATCAGTGCAAAAGTACACACACACAGTTTATATACAAACACATAATTCAGTGCAAAAGTACACACACACACACACACACACACACACACACGCACACACACACACAGTTTATATATAAACACATAATTCAGTGCAAAAGTACACACACACACACACACACACACACACACACACAGTTTATGTACAAACACATAATTCAGTGCAAAAGTACACACATGCACACACACACACACACACACACACAGTTTATATATAAACACATAATTCAGTGCAAAAGTACACACACACACACACACACACACACACACACACAGAGTTTATATACAAACACATAATTCAGTGCAAAAGTACACACACGCGCACAAACACATTAAATAAAAAGTTTGCTTAATTTTGACTTTATTTCAGCCACTCGGGCGGCACCACCCCTCTGTAACACCAGAGAACTTTACACTTTAAAGACGAAATCACTACAGTCAGTAATATCACATGGTATTAAACTGAGCCCCTGAACCCTGGAGAGAACTCCAACAATCAGCTCTGGAGGAGACGGAACGAGACACATGACGCAGAAGAGCTTCGTTTATACACCAAAAGCTTCACACTTCAGCCACAAAACATGCTTACAGGTGGAGGCACCAGAAATGTTGGATGTTTATGAGAAATAAAATTGTAATTGCCAGGAAAAAGTGAGAATTAGACAAAATTTTAATGTGACAGAAACGCGATTCCATCGGATTCAGTCCAAAGAAAACGATAGAAATTTCCCAAAGTCTGCGATCATCTCAAACTAAAACACAGAACTCTCAACAATGTGTTTACTTCATTTATTTATTTATTTTCTTTCTTTTTAAGAGTAATCTGAAATTTATTTTTATATTTGCGTTTGATGTAATAAACTCCATGAAGATCTGCTTTCCATGGGTTGGAGTGGAAGATCTCCTGCTATAGAGCTCCAACCCTATTATAGACCATTGTGATGGATGTGAACGCTGGCTGCACCCCAGGAACCCCCTCACCTTCTTACCTACATCACTACTTGACTTTACTGAACACACTTATATCTGAATGAAGCTCCACAAAATCTTCACACAATCCAGAGGAACATCTTCCCAAAAGAGTAGCAGTAAATCCTACATGGAGGCCGTGTTAGCATTTGCATGTACAGCTGCTAATGGAACTGGGCCACTGGTGTTTATTGCTGATGTGACTGCTGATGGAAGGGAGGAGCAGGATGAAGTCTGAAGTAAATAGAGCTTTACAGCTTCTTACAGCTACCAAATGTTCTCAAAATCAGTCACCTGACCTCAGCCCACCTGAGCTGCTTTTCACATACTCAACACTTCACTTTCCTGTGGAGAACTGAGGAGGAGAAAGAGGGAAAAAGGATGAGGAGAAGGAAGAGAACAAAGGTGAAGAAGGAGAGTAAGAGGAGGAAGAAGAAAAGAAGGACAAGGAGGAGAAGAAGAAAGAGGAGGATGAGGATGAGGAGAATGCAAAAAAGAAGGAGGAAGAGAATGAGTAGGGGAGAAAGATGAAGATGAGGAGGAAGAGGATGATAATGAAGAGGATGAGGAGGAGGAGGATGAGGAAGAGGAGGAGGAATATGATGAGGAGGAACAGGATGAGGAATAGGGGGACGAGGGGGAAAAGGAAGAGGAGGAAAAAGAGGGAGAGGAGAAAGAGGAGCTCTCTCCACACGCAGGAACAAAAATCCCAAATCTCCTAACACAGCAGAGAAAGTACAGGATATGTGTGTGTGTGTGTGTGTGTGTGTGTGTGTGTGTGTGTGTGTGTGTGTGTGTGTGTTGATAAAGAGAGGAATGGGAAGCGTGATGGTGAGGGTTCAATGCTTTTTGAGGCACAAGACAAAGGAAGTGTTCACACACACACACACACACACACACACACACACACACACACACACACACACACACACACATTACTATGGCAACCACAAGGTTTGTGGGAGCTCTTGTTCTGAGGCGATTGAATGGACGGACTAATAGAAAGAAACAAAAAGAAGCAGAAATATAGAGAAACAAAGAAAGAAAGAGAAATGGAGAGAAACAAAGATAAAAAGAGAGAAAGAAGAGAGAGAAACAGAGAAAAGAGAGAGAAACAGAGAAAAGAGAGAAACAGAGAAAAGAGAGAAACAGAGAAGAGAGAAACAGAGAAAAGAGAGAGAAACAGAGAAATGAGAGAGAGAAACAGAGAGAGAGAGAAACAGAGAAAAGAGAGAGAGAAAAGAGAAGAGAGAGAAACAGAGAGAAGAGAGAGAGAAACAGAGAGAAGAAAGAGAAACAGAGAAAAGAGAGAGAAACAGAGAAAAGAGAGAGAAACAGAGAAAAGAGAGAAACAGAGAGAAGAGAGAGAGAAACAGAGAG
Source organism: Silurus meridionalis (assembly GCF_014805685.1). Lineage (NCBI taxonomy): Eukaryota > Metazoa > Chordata > Actinopteri > Siluriformes > Siluridae > Silurus > Silurus meridionalis. The sequence continues at coordinate 27,827,064 of NC_060890.1, forward strand.
AGGAGAGAGAAACAGAGAAAAGAGAGAGAAACAGAGAGAAACAGAGAGAGAAACAGAGAAAAGAGAAACAGAGAAACAGAGAGAGAGAGAGAGAGAAACAGAGAGAAGAGAGAGAGCACTCAAACACTGAACTTCTAAAACGGGAAAAAAGATGAAGCAGAAAATATATTTTTAAATCCATTATAAACACAAGTCCATGCTAACAAACACATTTCAGTCTAAACTGACCCCTGACCCCAAACAGATCAAACATCATCGTTTCATTTCCTCTTCCTGTCGTCCAGAGGAAACAGCTGTGATCCCTAATGAATCATGGGTAATGTTAAGGATGACCTCCATATGACCCTCAAATCCAGAGGAAGTCACAAACAAGTCAAATAGCTTTTATTGTCATTCCAACCATATAGAGTGCAGTACACCATTAAAACACACACACACACACACACACACACACTACCAGATTACAGAACACACACACACACACACACACACACACACACACACACACACACACACACACACACACACATTTACGCAACATATTTCAGGAAGAATCTACAGGAAGTGACAGTAGAAGGAGCAGGAACCTGATTATACGCACATCATGAACTGAGAACACTGACAAACAGCCTGAAACATCTTCAAAACATCTCCTCATGTCCCGACACGCCGCCCTGCACTCGGGGACACGTGATACAAGAATATAGATATAAAACTCCGACCTGCTGGTAGTTTATAGATGTGGAACACTGACCTGCTGGTATTTTATAGATGTGGAACACTGACCTGCTGGTAGTTTATAGATGTGGAACACTGACCTGCTGGTAGTTTATAGATGTGGAACACTGACCTGCTGGTGGTTTATAGATGTGGAACACTGACCTGCTGGTAGTTTATAGATGTGGAACACTGACCTGCTGGTGGTTTATAGATGTGGAACACTGACCTGCTGGTAGTTTATAGATGTGGAACACTGACCTGCTGGTAGTTTATAGATGTGGAACACTGACCTGCTGGTAGTTTATGGATGTGGAACACTGACCTGCTGGTAGTTTATAGATGTGGAACACTGACCTGCTGGTGGTTTATAGATGTGGAACACTGACCTGCTGGTAGTTTATAGATGTGGAACACTGACCTGCTGGTAGTTTATAGATGTGGAACACTGACCTGCTGGTAGTTTATAGATGTGGAACACTGACCTGCTGGTAGTTTATAGATGTGGAACACTGACCTGCTGGTAGTTTATAGATGTGGAACACTGACCTGCTGGTGGTTTATAGATGTGGAACACTGACCTGCTGGTGGTTTATAGATGTGGAACACTGACCTGCTGGTGGTTTATAGATGTGGAACACTGACCTGCTGGTGGTTTATAGATGTGGAACACTGACCTGCTGGTGGTTTATAGATGTGGAACACTGACCTGCTGGTAGTTTATAGATGTGGAACACTGACCTGCTGGTGGTTTATAGATGTGGAACACTGACCTGCTGGTGGTTTATAGATGTGGAACACTGACCTGCTGGTAGTTTATAGATGTGGAACACTGACCTGCTGGTGGTTTATAGATGTGGAACACTGACCTGCTGGTAGTTTATGGATGTGGAACACTGACCTGCTGGTAGTTTTCCTCCTGGGGGTTGAAGGTGTTGTTGATTTGTTGGAGTCTCAGGTTGATGTGAGGAAACTGATGAAGCCAATAAATCCACCACGGAGGAACATAATCCAGTTCAGAGGATGACATGATGAGCGTCTTCCTGCGTGTGTGTATATATGAGTGTGTATGTGTGTTTGTATGACTGTGTGCGAGTGTATATGAGTGTATGTTTATGTGAGTGTGTATATGTGTTTGTGTGAGGGTATATGAGTGTCTGTGTCTGTGTGTGAGAGAGAGAGAGAGAGAGAGAGAGAGAGTGTTTGTGTGTGTGTGTGTGTGTGTGTGTGTGTGTGTGTCGGTGAACAAAAGCTCCCAGCGCGTTTCTCTGCACGCGCTACTCCGGCGGTGTGAGATCCTCGGCGTGTGCACGCGCGTAACGATCCTGCATTCCGTCTGTTATAATAAAAATAAAGGATGTCAAAAATCGGAGCAGATAATAAACAAATACACGAACACGAGGCGTGTGACCGGGCGCGTCCACACTACAACTAAGCGCGTTCACGAGACAGGCCGGCGCGTTCCTGAAATACCGGGGGGAGGGTTGCCAGGTCCGTGAGAGAAAAGTCAGTCAGTAACCAGGGCGACGGTCGCCATTTTGACTGGGAGATAGACAGTTAGGGGTGGAGCGCCACCTATCGGCATTGGGGGAAAATCATTGTACATCTGTGTGCGCGCGCGTGCGTGCGTGTGTGCGTGTGTGTGCGTGTGTGCGTGCTTGTTCAATCCATAAACTGAAATCAGTTCATCTACTGAGAATGTTTAATCTAAACAAAATGTTTACCAGTTTCTCTTTTTAAAGGGATGTAATGCTATTTTATGCGGTCTAAAATATTTACACTGTTAATTGGATTCTTATACTAAAATTTCCAAAGTTTGCCAAATACACTCCTTCCAGGTTTTGCTTGACATAATGAAGGGCGGAATTCCTTGTATGGGAGCTTCTCCCAGAAGAGCACCTTCACACAGCAACTAGAGCGAAAGCACACCAATCACTGTGCTTCATTCAGTTCCAGAAGTCGTCGCAGAGCGACACAGGACTCGCTCGAGAACTCAAAAGTCTCTAAAGAAGTTTGTTTTTGGATGTGAGGGAAGGAGAAGCTTGTTACACAGTTTGTTGCAGTGAAATCCAACCAAGTTGTAAACATTGTCCAAGTCATGAATTGTGTATCTTTTTTATTATTGCAGATAATAGTTTAAGACAAAAAAGATAATACTAATGTTTTTGGATAAAATGAATGTTTTTCAAGCTTGTTGTTTAAAAGATGAAAATAAGAATTTAGAATTTTGTCCTGATAGAACAGCAGAAGCTTCAGGGAAATAAATCTGTGCAGTTAGGGAGCATTGTAAATCAATTTTACCTACTTTGATGCAAATGAAAGGCACAACTCCTTAAAAATGAACACTTATCCTTTCTGATCACAAATGTTGAGCTCAGTAGCTCCTACTTTTATACCAAAGACTGTAGAAAGAACATCACTTATAATCTTATACTCCAGTAATCATGTTAGTTCTCACTCTCCAGTGTTCTGTATTGTTGAAAGATTTATGATCAAACTCTTGATGTCACCCAAATGAGGATGGGTTCCCCTTTTGAGTCTGGTTCCTCTCAAGGTTTCTTCCTCATAACATCTAAGGGAGTTTTTCCTTGCCACAGTCTCCATGGCTTGCTCATCAGAGATAAATACACACCATTCACCTTCACTGTTGATTTGTGTAAAGCTGCTTTGAGACAATGTCTGTTGTGAAAAGCGCTATACAAATAAACTTGACTTGACTTGACTGATTTGTCTATAGTTTTGTGTTTTGTAAGTGTCCTTGTCACTCTTTGTAGCATGAGGCAATGTTACATGCAATGTTAAATCTTCAACTTGGTGCCACCCGTATGGCAGCCTGTTGCAGGAGCTCCCATTTAAGTTTGTACTCTTTTCATTTATTTTTTCTACTGTTCCGGCACTTTGTCTTTTTCTTTTGAGTTTATGTGTGTGAATGTGAACTGCATAATGGACATCAGAATTTGTTCTGTTTTTTATACTATTTTGGACTTTGTTCAAAGTCATGTCTGGAAACTCTGTTCACAGCCGCGGCCCCGTTGTTTACACCAGGGATCAGCTGTTAGCATACCGCAACACGGTGGGGCTACTCCAAGAAAAAAACGGATAATGTGATCTAAGACAGGGGAACCGAGCTGGTGCTCTGTGTTGGACAAAAAGAAGATGCTATGGACCAACTCTCCCATCCATCGTCATGGGGAATGTGAGATCTTTACCCAACAAGATTCCGAGGGCATCAGAGGGAATTCCGGGAGTGTAGCATCATGGTGTATACCAGGGGTGGCAAACCCGTGGCTCGCGAGCCGCATGCTGCTCTTTGCCTGGTTTCATGCGGCTCTTACGTTCATATCAAAGTTTGTGTGTGTTTGATTTTTAATGTGTGTGTTCACTTTGCTTGAGTTCAATACGGTATTTTAAGACTTAAATGAGCTTGCCCCTACTGGGAAACTTCGCGGTATATCAGACCTGGGCAAACTACAGCCCGCGTGAGGCCAATCATAAAATACAGGGATGCACCGAAATACCTAAATCACTGAAACAACACGGCAGAAACACAATTGTAATGACGCAATAAAAAAACGCAGCAGCACACGGTTATCTGGATAAGAGCAACATGTCTGCGGTGTGCGGAGAGCGATGTGCAAAACATGCAATGCTGAAATTTCAAGAGGGGGTGTATCTGCAAAGAGTTTCTCCAAGTCGGGTTTAATTTATCACCTGAAATCCAAACATCCCGATTGCCTTCTAAATATGAGAAGAACGCGGCGCAGAAAAGTAAAGTCATTCCGAGCATGCGCACTCCATCTGTAGAGGACGTTTGTGAAAAGGCAGGAAAGTTTTCCAGTGATGATGCTGAGGCAAAAGGCATAACACAAAAAATTATGGATTTCATTGCCTTTTGAATTGAATTTTCATTTCGGTGCATCCCTAAAATATTATCGTTGATGTGGCCCTCTGACACAATTCAGGTTTCTCATGTGGCCCCTTGTAAAAATTAATTGCCCCCCCTGCGGTATATTCATCTCACGCACATGCGCATTTGACGAAAAAACCGCATTAAACTCAAGCGTAGTGAACACGCGTAGTGAAGACCCTGAAACACGTGAAATCAAAGCATCGATCTGTTCTGACTGACACTCGTGTGAAAGAATTGCTTCGAGTGGCAATAACGGAATACGAGGCAGATTTGAAGGGGATTGTTCAAGGCAAGGAATGCCAAAAGTCCCACTAAGTAACATGCAGTAAAAGAAAAACGCTATTGTAAATTATTATATTTTTGTTTGTGGACTTGGTTAAACTAAGAGTTTGTGTGTGTGAGACAGTGCACACAATGTTCATTGTTGAAAATGACTGTCCTGTGGTCTTAGAACTGTGGGAGTCAATTTCTGTCATTATGTTGGTGTGTGACATTTACAATAAATCTGGCTGAGCAGAGGTGTGTGTGTGTGTGTGTGTGTGTGTGTGTGTGTGTGTGTACGCGCAGGGATGGGTGATGTTCATGTGTGCCCATGTGTATGATGTGGCTCTTTGCGGTAACACAGTAAAAAATGTGGCTCTTGGTCTCTGACTGGTTGGCCACCCCTGGTGTATACGGAGTCATGGCTAACCAAGCTAACACCGGATACGACCGTGGCTTTGAATGGATTACGATTGCTGCATGCGGACAGAACGATGGAGAGCGGTAAGAGAAAGGTAAGAGGACTGGCAGTGTTTGTGAATAATAGATGGTGTAAACCTGGTCACATCACTATTAAAGAGCAGATCTGCTGTAAGGACATTGAGCTGTTAGCCGCTAGCATGAGGCCGTACTACCTGCCAAGGGAATTCTCGCATGTGTTTCGGTATATTCCCCCTCTGCTGACAGTGAACCGGCATGCAATGTTGAGCTCATAAAACTAGGAGCTACTAACCATATAGACTGTATAAGACTGTAGAAAGAACATTTACTTATAATCTTATACTCCAGTACTCATGTTAGTTCTCACTCTCCAGTGTTCTGTACTGTTGAAAGATTTATGATCAAACTCTTGATGTCACCCAGATGAGGATGGGTTCCCCTTTTGAGTCTGGTTCCTCTCAAGGTTTCTTCCTCATTACATCTAAGGGAGTTTTTCCTTGCCACAGTCCCCACGGCTGCTCATCAGGGACAAATGCACACCATTCACCATCACTGTTGATTTCTGTAAAGCTGCTTTGAGACAATGTCTGTTGTGAAAAGTGCTATAGAAATAAACTTGACTTGACTTGACTTGACTCGATGTCCAGCATTCTGTTGTTAACAGACTCTTAACACGAAGTCCAAATGCCCTTCTCATTATCTCTGGAGATTTTAATCATGCCCCTCCATCCTCCACTCTGCCCACACACCCCGTATGTTTCATGCCACACCATAGACAATAAAACACTGGACTTATTTTATGCCAACTCCAAGGAGGCTTATACTTCAGCACTCCTCACTCCTCGCATCAGCTCCAGCTTCATAAGACCTGTGCAGACCAGCTGTGCGGCATATTGTAGTACTTGTTTTATCTGAGCCTGAAGCTGGGGAAAAACATCCTGTGTGGTACCTGTACGAAAGACCTCACGCCCAAAAGACTTTCGCATCTGATGAAGGCTGGTGCTTACCTCCGACCTCTGGTGAGCCCATCAATGGATCCACTCCAGTTTGCCTACCAACCTGGCATTGGACTGGAAGACACCATCATTTTCCTCCTAAATAGGGCTTTTTCACACCTGGAAAAGGCTGGGAGCACAGTGTTTTTGACTTTTCCAGGGAGCACAGAGTTTTAACACCATCCAACCTGCGCTCCTGAGGGATAAGCTGGAGTACATGGGAGTGGACCATCATCTGTCTACCTGGCATTTAAATTTTGACAGTTTCATTTTTTTTTGCTCTCATCAATTAAAATTCTCAAAATATTGTTTTGATTTCCTGTATTCTCAACTTTCCGTTGGCTCCGTTTCTTCTCTTTTTTTTACTTTTGGAAGAGTGCTTTATTCACTGTTTTACAGCAGTGAGTGGAGGTCATTCTCATCAGAACTACGAACACACACCACAGTAACCACATTAAGGTACGTAATTTCTCTGCTATGGTAAACATCCAGCTCATTCAGTGTGTAAAATGTGTAGTCAGTCTTTCTCCATTGTTAGCGATAATTTTATCTGTTAAGTGTAAGTTGGTTTGCTCTATGACGGAGAAGAACATTAGAGGAGCGCATCAAGAGTCTAGAGAGAAGCAGTGAGTGCGAGAGCAGTCCAGGTTCTGCAGGGGAAAGTCTGGATGCCCTAGGTGGAGTAAGCTTTTCCCCTGACTCCCGCCTTAGAGCCCTCGCAGCGGGGCGAGTGGGTGACATCTCAGCGGCATAGTCGCAAAGCCAAAGCTAACATTAAGGCCCGCCCAAGGGAGCACCATTCCTCTCCGCTTGCTCTCCTCAGGGAAGCACCCACTGAGAAACCTGAAAGAGCTCTGGTTATAGGAGACTTTATTGTGAGGCATGTGAAAGTAGTGAGACCTTTAGGGGCACCAGCAGCACAGGTCAGGTGTATACTGGGAGCCATGGTACCGGACATAACAGGTCAGCTTGGGTTTTTAGGAAAGCACATGTTCTCTCAGATAGTATTTTACATAGAAGCAAATGATATACGCCTTCGACAGTCAAAGTTTACTAACAGTAATATGAAAGAGGTGTGTAAATTACCGAAGGCAATGTCTGATGCAGTAATATGCTCTGGCCCCACCCCAATGCGGCATGGCAATTTAGCTTACAGCAGGTTATGGCCGCTGAACTGCTGGATGTCCGAGTGGTGCTTCAAAAAACAATGTCAAGTCAAGTCTAATCAAGTTTATTTGTATAGCGCTTTTCACAACAGACATTGTCTCAAAGCAGCTTTACACAAATCAACAGTGATGGTGAATGGTGTGAATTTGTCCCTGATGAACAAGCCGTGGCGACTGTGGCAAGGAAAAACTCCCTTAGATGTTATGAGGAAGAAACCTTGAGAGGAACCAGACTCAAAAAGGGAACCCATCCTCATCTGGGTGACATCAAGAGTTTGATCATAAATCTTTCAACAATAAAGAACACTGGACAGTGAGAACTAACATGATTACTGGAGTATAAGATTATAAGTGATGTTCTTTCTGCAGTCTTTACAGTCTATATGGTTAGTAGCTCCGAGTTTTATGAGCTCAGCATTTGTGATCACCACAGATCCAGCATCAATGTGGGCTTCATAGATAATTGGAGCAATTATGAGGGCAATGCTGTTAGGCCTGTTAGGGCGGGATGGTATCCATCCCACTCGGGAAGGTGCTGCTCTCATTTCTTGTAGTATAGGTCATAGTCTCAGAACAGCACTAGTTAACCAGTGACTGTCCAGAGCCAAGGCCAGGGAGCAGACAGACAGGATAAACTGACCATCTGCTAGCTGCACACCGTCACTCAGGATCCACCATATTGAGACTGTATCTGTCCCTCGAGCAAAACCAAAATGTAGAAATTTTCAGAAAGTCTGTTTAAGTAACCTGTGTGGCGACTCTGCATCAGGCTAAACAAAGACCAATTATTACCGACCAGAAGTTTAATATAATGTGTTTCACAGAAACGTGGATTAAACTGAATGAATATGTAGCATTAAATGACGCGAGTCTTCCTGAGTATAGTTACATACACCTCCATACACAGGAGGTGAAGTCACAGCTATTTATAATAATAATCTAAACGTCACACAAAAGACTAAACACAAATGTAAAACATTTGAAGTTCTTTACACCAACATAAAATATTTAGTGTCCAAAAGCAGGTCCAGTCAGTCACTTCCATTAATTATTATTTATAGACCCCCAGGGGCCCGACTTTGATTTTCTCATAGAATTTGCAGATTTCGTCACAAATTTAGCTACTTCTTTACACAAAGCATTAATTATTGATGACTTTAATATTGATTTTGATAATCAGGAAGCCTCCTTAAGAGCAGCAGTTGTGTCCATTCTAGATTCAGTAGAATTAATCAGAATGTTATAGGATTAACTGATAGTGGTGACACCCTCTTGATTTGTTATTAATATTTGGATAAAAAATTTAAAATGTAGTCATAATTGCAATTCCACAGTCTGAAGTTATTTCAGATCATTACCTCATCTCTTTTAAAGGTCCCCTGGAGGTCTAGTGGTTAAGATGCAACGCTCTCACCGCTGCGACCCGTGTTCGATTTCCGGTCAGGGATCCATCCCCAGCCACTCTCAGTGCCGGTCCCAAGCCCGGATAAATTGGGGAGGGTTGCGTTAGGAAGGGCATCCAGCGTAAAAACATGTGCCAAATCAAAACATGCGGAGGGTCCGCTGTGGCGACCCCTAACGGGAGAAGCCGAAAGAAAGTAGTAGTACCTCATCTCTTTTAAAATCTGCCTCAGTCACTGCATTACTACCTCACCACGTTACCGTGTTAAACACATTCACATCAGTTACAGCAGAGAGTTTTATCAATAATCTTCCAGAAATGTCGATAATAATTAGATCTCCGTCTGACCCCGCAGAGCTCGACTGGGCCACTGAACACCTAGAATCAACGCAGAGGAGGGAAGTAACGGAGTACAAATACTTCGTTACTGTACTTAAGTAGATTTTTCTGGTATCAGTTTTTTACTCCACTATTTATTTTTTAGACAACTTTTTACTTTTACTCATTACATTTTTACACAAATATCTGTACTTTTTACTTCTTACATTTTCAAAATTGGCTCGTTACTTTAGTTTTAATCCAGTGATTTGGTGAAATATATATTTTTTATTTTCACTGTGCGCCGATTTCAGCCGAACAACTGATTTCCTATTACTGCGTGTCTTTTTGACTCCGCTGGTGTATAAAGTCCTGACTCTCACTCTTTAGAAGGCAGTAAGAAGTTTGGGGTTCACGTGGATGAAACAGAGGGAGTCAGTGATGAGAACATGACTGAGAACAGACACATTCATGATCATTATCATCTTTTCTCTGCTTGTGTTCTATATGTGGATCTTCAGTTTGGAAACATTCATTCGGTAACAACATTTTAAATTCGTTTTGTATTAATACATATATATATATATATATATATATATATATATATATATATATATATATATAATATATATATATATATATATATATATATATATATATATATATATATATATATAAATATATATATATGTGTATATTTATATATATATATATGTGTATATTTGGCTGTCAAAATTCAAATGATTGTAAACGGCACTAAATGTTATTAACACGCTATCAATTCAGTGCGCATTTCTGTTTTTACCATTTTTATAAAAAATATAAATACATAAATAAATAACTAAATATAAAAGAGGTGAAATTAAAACCTCCAGCAAAACATACACTTATTCTCGACGTCCTTTCTTTACTTGATATATGATATAAAATAAATAAATAAACTCCACCGAAATATAATTTTAATCAGTAAACTTTTGTTTTATTTCTGCACAAAGTCTCAAATCAAACACCAAATCCGCCATGTTTTACACAATTTACCCTCTGGGTGGCGTTTTGTGGGTTTTTCCCTCATAATGGAGAAACGACCTTAAATTACTGTCTTTATTGATCGTACAGATAAAAACAATACATCATTAAAATCTGTAAAATGTCTATGATTATATACATAAAAGCTTCTTGACTTGAAGAGGTGCAGTTTCTCCGGTGTCACCTCATTAACTGTCCGTGTGGAAACATAGCAAAGGCTCTTAATGATGTCCACACGTCTCTGCACTGTTATAGCCTTTATATTTAATTACTGTACATATGCTTACATACATATCACATGCTGTACATATGATACATGTTTATCTGCACTATTTTTTACTACTTTTTGCACTTCTGGTAGATGCCAAACTGCATTTCGTTGCTGTGTACCTGTACTGTGCAATAACAGTAAAGTTCTATCTATCTATCTATCTATCTATCTATCTATCTATCTATCTATCTATCTATCTATCTATCTATCTATCTATCTATCTATCTATCTATCTATCTATCTATCTATCTATCTATCTATCTATCTATCTATGAGGTCCAGTTAACAGCTAAAACAGGTAGAAGTAATAACTACTTTTTACTTAAGTACATGTCAGAGCCAAGACTTTTTTACTTTCACTTAAGTAAAAAGGTATAATCAGTACTTCAACTTTTACCCGAGTATTTTAAAACATGAGTATCTGTACTTCTACTTAAGTAATAAATGTGTGTACTTTTGCCACCTCTGACTCAACGTTACGTTATACTCCAGATGATGGAGCTCCCCTTAAGACCAAAATGGTCAGGGAGAAAAAATCAGCACAGTGGTATAATAATCATTATACCAACACACACCTTAAAACAGACCACTCAGAGATTAGAATGTAAATGGAGTCAAACAAAATTAACAGTATTTCTAATAGGATGGAAGGAGAATCTCCTGAGTTCTAGAAAATCGCTTAGTGCTGCTGATCAGCATATTTCTCCTCCCTCATAGAAAATAACAAGCAGAATCCTAGATTTTTATTCTGTACTGCAGCAAAATGAACAGGAAATAATATAATAATTATAACAGACAATTAATTACAAAGTTCTACTCCTATTTAAGAGAACGACTTAATTTAATTTATTTCCTCATCAAAATCATCAACCTGCATTCTCGATCCCTCGCCTACAAGTTTCCTCAAACAGATCATTCCAGAAGAAATTGAACCTGTTTTAAAATAATTAACTCTTCCATTAGCACTGGATATTAATCTTTAAACTGCAGTTATCAACCCCCTAATTAAGAAACCTGACAGCTGTCCAACTACAGTCCAATATCAAACCTCCCCTTTATCTCCAAGATTCTAGAAAAGGTTGTAGCACAGCAGTTCTGCTCACATCTACTGAGGAAGAACATTTATGAAATGTATCAGTCAGGATTTCGGCCTCATCATAGCACAGAGACGGCGCTAAGTTAAGGTGGTAAATGACTGTTATTGGCCTCTGATCAGGGTTTTGTCTCTTTACTTGTGTTAGATTTTTATCATGCCCAAACGAAAATTAATTCTTGGAGAGGTTTTCCATACGACCTGCTATGCCCGTGGTGCCTTTCTGATATCAGGGAAGAAGAAATACACAGCACACAGAATGCATGTTCTTCCTCTTCTTCTCTTTATTGCAGGTAGCAGAACGTATATATACACATACAGAGAAAAGGCTGTCCTAAACTTGTTTCCTGTTTAGACAAGAGGATATACTAGCCCGAGATGTGTGAGCCCAGATAAGTCTCCCTGTTTACCTTACAGACTAACATCGTAAATATTCTATAGACACTGAACAGACAAAGTGATGTGTGTGAGATAGTGTGAAAATCATCTTAACACTAACAACTTGTTTTGCTCGACCTCAGTGCAGCTTTTCACACCACTGATCATCATCTCCTGCTTGCTGGACTGGAGAACGTTGTTGGAATAAAGAGAACAGCTCTCTCCTGGCTCAGGTCTTATTTGACTGATTGCTATCAGTTTATTGATGTAAATGGTGAGTTCTTCACACTCTCTGAGGTAAAGTTTGGTGTTCCTCAAGGATCTGTCTCAGGCCCACTGCTTTTCTCTTTCTATCTGCTGCCTCTGGGTAAAATTATACATAAACATGGTATTTGCTTCCATTGCTATGCTGATGATACACAGCTGTATATTTCAGCAAAGCCAGATGAGATAGATCAGCTTAACAATGTTGAGGAGTGTGTAAAGGACATTAGACAGTGGATGCTTGATAACTTTCTTCTGCTCAACTCAGATAAGACGGAAGGACTTTTACTAGGACCACATGCAGCTAGGAGTCAACTTTCAGATTCCGTAGCATCTCTGGATGGTGTTTCTGTGCGTAGCTGCGCTACGGGAGGAAACTAGAGTCACAGTTTCAACATGGTGGCTCTAGGAGCCTGTGGCAGGGACTAAGGACAATAACGGACTATAAAACACCATCCTCTAGAATGGTGAATGCGGACGCTTCTCTGGCAGATGAGCTAAACACCTTTTACGCTCGTTTTGAGGCTGCAGCTAACCACGCTAGCGGCGCTAGTGGCACAAGCAGCGTGCACGCTGAGAGAGCCGGAGAGGTAAACACGTTCACCATCTCAGAGCATGACGTGAGGAGGGCGTTCAAGAGAGTGAATACCAGGAAGGCAGCAGGACCAGATGGCATCACAGGTCGGGTTCTGAAAGCCTGCGCTGACCAGCTAGCACCAGTGTTCACTGAGATATTCAACCTCCCTCTGGAACAGTCTGTTGTCCCCTCATGTTTCAAACAGCCCACCATTGTTCCTGTCTTGAAGAAACCCCAGCCCTCCTGGCTCAATGACTACCGCCCTGTACCCAGACTTCAGTAGTGATGAAGTGCTTTGAGAGACTGGTCAGAGATTTCATCACTGCATCACTACCAGACACACTGGACCCATTACAGTTTGCGTACCGTCAGAACCGCTCTACTGAAGACGCCATTGCTCATCTCCTCCACACCACGATGAGCCACCTCGACCAAAGAAACGGGAATTATGTAAAGATGTTGTTCATGGACTACATTTCAGTGTTTAACACTATAATTCCCTCCACACTCACCTCTAAGTTGGAGGTTCTGGGACTCAGCCTGCCGCTGTGTCAATGGATCTCTAACTTCCTGACAGACCACAAGCCGTATGGGTGGGAAAACACACCTCATCCACCCTCACCCTCAGCACTGGAGCTCCCCAGGGTTGTGTTCTAAACCCCCTGCTGTACTCACTGTACACATTTGACTGTGTGGCCACATCCAACTCCACCACCATCATCAAGTTTGCTGACGACACTGTTGTGGTGGGCCTGATCAACAACAACGATGAGACGGCCTACCTACAGGAGGTTAAAAACCTGGAGAGATGGTGCCAGGAGAACAACCTTCTCCTTAACGTCAGCAAAACTAAGGAGTTGATCGTGGACTTCAGCACAAAGCGGGAGCGGTCATACCAACCGCTAAACATTTGCGGGACTCCAGTGGAAAGAGTGGACAGTTTCCGGTAATTGGGTGTTCACATCACACAGGATCTGTCTTGGTCCTGTCACACTAACCCCTGGTGAAGAAGGCCCGGCAGTGTCTGTACCATCTGAGATGCTTAAGGGACTTTAAACTACCCTCTCAGGTGCTTAAGACTTTCTACACCTGCACCATTGAGAGCGTTCTGACGAGTAGCATCACTTCCTGGTTTGGGAACAGCACCATGCAGGACAGACGAGCCCTCCAGAGGATGGTGCGTTCAGCTGAACGTACCGTCCACACCGAGCTCCCTGACCTGCAGGACATCTACAGCACGCGGTGCAGGACCAGAGCCAGGAAGATTGTGTAGGACCTCAGCCATCCCAACAATGGACTCTTCTCTTTGTTGCGTTCAGGGAAACGCTTCCGCTCCATGAAAGCGAACACAGAGAGAATGAGGAGGAGCTTCTTCCCGCAGGCCATTCGGTGTTTAAACCAGGAAACACCCAGGATCTAAAAGCTGGTCCACTCTCTCCATCATCAGACTTCTTCTCTGTACAGATCTCACCTTTTGCACCACGACACTTTAAACTTTGGACTTGCACAGCAAAGTGCACTTTATATTTATTTATCTTATACCACACCACACGGACACTTACGGACCCTTACACCACACCATACCGCACACAGACACTTACGGACACTTACACCGCACCATACTGCACACGGACACTTTATGGACAACCCACCACTAAAATTGTCTACTGTTTACACTTTGGTACACTTTGTTTACTGTTTCACTGTCTACTGCCATAAGGATTTTCTTTGTATATACATTTTTCTCTTTGTTCACATACATATCTTTATATATCCTTTATATCTTATATTTTATTTTATATAGTTTTCACAATTTATACTTTATTTATCTGCTTTTTTTCTTTCTCCCCACCCTATTCCCCTCTTGCCGGACCATCGTATATAAAGCATTTCACTGCATGTCGTACCCTATATGTATGTGTATGTGATGAATAAAATTTGAATTGATTTTGATTTGTCCGTCTCCATACTACCCTGTCCTCTACATCTGCATCATGTGCTGTTCCTCAAATAATCTCATTTCTAATCCTGATGCAAAATAATTGTGCAATTAAGGAAAAATGAGACAGAGAGAAGTCCAGGTGCTTGGTATTTTCTTGGTTTCCTGACTTTAAAGGACCAGAAGTGCTTCCTTGAGTGCAACAGAGAAAAGAGTACATTGTTGTCCAGGGTTTTAGAAAATGATATTTAAAATCCAGTTGCTTCTTGAAATATTTGTTTGAGGAAACATAATATTCCTCTCATTCTGAATGTCCATTCCCCCCACTTCCGTACTGCCCCGTAAGACTCCCACTTTCATCTGCTAGAAATAGATTCTTATTGTTTTACTGCTGCTTGTATTGAGGGTTTATCCTTGTAAAATAGTCCATAATTCTGCATTTGCATCTTGACATCATAATGTTATACAACATGAAGTAGATGCACAAAAATGCATTGCATAAATTCTTAATAATGAGACAGTTTGCTGGCAGCGAGACCAGAACTTAACACTCCTGTCTAACTGGTTAACAGTAACTACGTACTACCACATGCTTTTTTCCAGGTCCAGATGAAAACCTGATCATCTTTAGAACAGCAAGCATAAAAGACATTTCCTTTAAATGAATTCACCAAGGAGCAGCAGATGGCAGAAGGTTGTAGAAGAATTTATTATTCTATTCTATTATTATTTTTTCCATAAATATGTTTAGAAAGAGAAATATTACATCCCTGTCCTTCATTTTAGATAGTAACTGTTAACAATGTACAAGTGACAAAAACTGCATATCTTACTAGAAAAGTAATGTACATTTTTTTTAAAAGTAACTAACATTTTTTTTAAATACTCAGGAAAACAATTACTGTAGTTAATATATATATATATATATATACAGTACAGACCAAAAGTTTGGACACACCTTCTCATTCAAAGAGTTCTCTTTATTTTCATGACATATTGTAGGTTCTTCAAAGTAGGCATCAAGAGAATGCCAAGAGTGTGCAAAGCAGTAATCTAAGCAAAAGGTGGCTACTTTGAAGAACCTACAATATGACATATTTTCAGTTGTTTCCCACTTTTTTGTTATGTACATAATTCCACATGTGTTAATTCATAGTTTTGATGCCTTCAGTGTGAATCTACAATTTTCATAGTCATGAAAATAAAGAAAACTCTTTGAATGAGGTGTGTCCAAACTTTTGGTCTGTACTGTATGTATATATATATATATATATGTATGTGTGTGTGTGTGTGTGTGTGTGTGTGTGTGTGTGGTGTGCATGGTCTATTATAACACTGTGTAAATAAGATGTACACAGATCTGTATTTACTTTCACAAACAGCAAATCAATTTAAAAGATTAACTTTACATATCTGGTACCATCAGTCTGTAGGTGTGTCGGTAGGTTATTTCGATTTACAGTTAAAACTACTTTAGATTAAACAGTCGTGTCTCATAGAATTTTCGAAATGTCCACATCATTAAAATCAGTTTTGAGACAATGGTGCCTTAAAACTACAGTTGCTTTAAAGTCTCTATCAGTAAACAGTTAATAATCTCAAATGATGTAACTATAAAAACTAAAAATGTAATCAGATTGAGTCTGTTTGACCTGTTCGACCCTCACTCACATTTAGCATTTTGTTTAATTGATTTGTTCATCATTGGTAAAATGCATAAGAAGTGAATAAACCTGCATATTAACATAGTGAATGATTCTGATATGGTGAGCAAAAGAGCAGTGGAGGCATAAAGGGGAAATGGTCTTTTCTATTATTTATTCACTTATTTTAATTATATGTTATAAGTAGTGAGTAATGGCAGAAGGAAATGCAGAGTGCAGAGAAATTTAATAAAGAACATGAAAGGGAACAAAATACCCAGAACAAAAAGCCTGGATAATACTAATAAACAAACACACAAAAGTAAATAAATAAATAAATAAATAAAACACAGTACATGTTAATCACTAATACAGGCTTACATTTAACAAACGTAATGATTTAGTTACTTAACTCAAGACTCGTGAAGCAGGTGCATAATCATTAAAGGAAGTGGAAATGGCAACAAAACAAAACATTAGAAATGAATTGGATGTGAAAGTAGTCTCTGGTATGTGAAGGTATTTTCTGGTATGTGAAGGTATTTTGCCCATATATACTGGCCATGGCATATATTATATAAACAAAAGTATTGGGACACTTGTCTTTTCCAGCCATATGTGTTTCTTCCTCTGCTTTATAAATTTAGAGGCACAAAGTTGTATATTACATCTTTGGATGCAGTAGCTTGAAAATTCCCTTTCATTTTAACTACGAGACCAAACCTGTTTCAGCACGACAATACCTCAACCCTATTGGGATTGATGTGAACATGAACTGCACCGGGCCTCCTCACCTCACATACATCAGTACCTGACTTTACTAAGACACTAGTGGCTGAGTGAATCTCCACAACTCCAACATCTAGTGAAACATCAGTGGAGCTTATTATAACAGCAAATGTGGACTGAATGTGGAATGTGATGTTAAAAAAGCACATAGGAATCTTATCAGGTTTCCACAAACATTTGGTCATATAGTCTATATTGTTCCCAATTTATTCTGGCTTAATACCAGGTTTAATCCCAAAGTTCAACAAACTTTTTCATGAGTTTTTTTATTATTTTTACACAGTCTCCCTGAATTTATAGGCTTAAATACATTTATATAATTAATCGATTATTTATTTATGTTACTCTTAAATATGAATATTTTTTTTAAAATCAATGATGCCTGAAGTCCAGAACCCATTGAGTCACCAAATGCTGATGTTTGAGTGCCTTTAGTTGCTGCTTGTCTGTTTTCTGTTTTCAGTGTGTTCAGTAAGTAAAAAGCTGCTCAGGAGTTGATGGACTGGAAGTTCTTGAGTTGCTTTGACAAAATGTTTTAGGTTGTTATTCCACTCTACTGGAAAACACCATCCTATCAGTTTCGAAACATTTGGCAGAATCTCAGTAGAAAGTAAAACTCTAAACACTTACTTTTGGCACAAGTTCATCTTGGTTTCATCTGTCCTAAGAACTTTGTTCCACACCTGGCAGCTTTTAAAAATGTTTTATTATTTTTATATTTTCTGTTCAATCTGTTCTTAAGTGTTACCAGTTTACACCTTAAAGTCACCCCTCTGGTGTAATTTGAAACATGCTCTTGACATGAATGGATGTTGTAAATGGTGTGTTTATTGTTGATTAGATCACTTATTATTAATAATATCTTTCCAATAAGTTTGTTGCCTAATAACAGCCTTCTTCACTTGCACTGATATCTCTTTAAACAGCTACCAAATACAAATTAATGTAAACACCTGAAATCCATCTGGAACTTTAATGTCTTTAATCTGTAATGAAATAAAAAGGATACATGCCAAACCTGGCCATTAAACTGCTGTTCAGTGAAATGTCTAAATTCTATTCAGACTATTAACATGTAGGAGATTTCAATCACATTCACATCCATTTCTTTTTCCCTGCATGTGAGGGAATCTACTTCAAATCAGCAACGTATTAAACCAGGTAGAAACAGATTTGTTGTCATGGAACAAAGAAAAACCACTAGCAGCACCCAAAGCCAGAAAGAGCTTTATAGGTGATGACCAGGAAAAAAGGATTTTGAAGCAGTCTTCTCTGCGCAAATGTAAAAAAGGGACTGGAACACTACAGAAAATAGATTCCGTATGTAGGAGGGAGATTTCTTTAAATATGCTGAAGCAGCACTTAGAAACATCAGTGAAAATAGTACACATTTTATGGGCATTGTATTAATCATAAAAGATTCTTTTTTTAGGAAATGGCAGAGAGATCAGAAGAAGGTTGGGTACAGAGCAGACAGTGTGGTAGTTGTTCTACATGTGGCAAAAAACTGACAAATGTCCGGGTAAGTAGTGACCTCTGCTTTTTACATTTCTATACTTTATTCATGTTTTATGATTGTGTGCTAGGATTGAGGTGAATCCATTTGAAAGTCTGCACTAGTTAAAATTCATTAAAGCAGTTTGCAGTATTTGTAAACTATTGAAGCAAGGACCATTCATTATAGTCTCCTCGTTGTTGACACAATACTAAATTGGGTGAATGACTAAAATAATCTTTTGTAAGTTAGATCTATATATTAAAAGTCAGGTCTGAATGTTAACAAAAACATTTTTATCTGACTTCCAAAATCATGATTCAGTTTGTTAAATATGTGACTCCTTTTTTAAAGAACAAAAAGTAATTAGACACACAAACATGTTGCATATCCTTTGTGTGTGCTTGTGTTGTGAATCAGTACCTTGTCCCATTCTTGGCCGATGTAGGATTCTAGCTGCCCAAGAGTCCTGGGTTGTCAGGGTGTGGGCGGCTGGACCCTAGTGCAGGACGAAGAGTGAATTTGAACAGTTTTTTAATAAGGAATTACAGGGAGATACAGGGAGCAAACCTGGACCAGTTTGCGGCTTGACACATGGAAGGTAGGGTGAATTCAGAGGACTCAGGGAAGGCAGAGGCATAGGTCACAGGGTTGAGGACCTTAGATATGGGAAAAAGACCTATGAAGCAAGGGGCTAGCTTTCTGCATGCAGCCTTTAGGGGAGGTCCTTGGTAGAGAACCAGACTTTCTGGCTGGAGCAGAAAGCGGAGCGGAACTGCACCTGTGCTTGGCCCAGTGTGAGTGGGAAGACTGTGTTGTGTTGAAGTAGGAGTTGGGCCATTTCCCTGGCTGAGGGGCATTTGGGAAGAGTTATGAATCATGTTTGCCATACCAAAAGAATGGTAGTATGGCCTTCCGAGAGGGGTAGGCCAGTACCAAAATCCAGAGCTATGTGGGACCATGGTCAGCAGGGAGCAGGAAGGGAATGAAGAAGACGGTCTGGGGAGGACCCCGGGGTACTGTACTGGGCCACAAACTGTCAGACATCATCTTTCATGGTGAGCCACCAAAGCATTGCTGCAGGAGCAGTGCCGGGTAGCAGAAAAGGTGAGAGTCATGGCAGCATTGGAGGACCTGAGAGTGGAGCTGGTCAGGCACATAGAGTTTCCCCTCTGGACAGAGGACAGGGGTGGGCTGCCTGAAAGTGGCCCTGTGCACCATGTGTTCAATGTCCAGGCAAAGGGCTCGGACTGAAACAGATGGGTTGAGGATATTGCTGGAGGTTCCCTCCTCCTCATCTGGGGCATCTAACTGAGAAAGAACCCGAGTGGTAAAAGTGGGTGAAGTGAAAATATCTGAAGAATAGGCCTCACTTGACTTGCCCGGGATTAAGGTGTGTGGCTGCTCAAAGATATTCTAGGTTACGGTGGTCAGTCCACACAATGAATGGGTGTTCTGTGCCCGCCAACCAGTGCCACCACTCCTTGAGCACCGGCTTG
Organism: Silurus meridionalis; assembly: GCF_014805685.1. Taxonomy (NCBI): domain Eukaryota; kingdom Metazoa; phylum Chordata; class Actinopteri; order Siluriformes; family Siluridae; genus Silurus; species Silurus meridionalis. The sequence goes on from NC_060890.1 coordinate 27,847,248, forward strand.
ACCGCGTTCCACGACAGAGTAGTTCTGTTTAGCTGGGTTAGGTTGGTGCGAGAAGAAGGCACATAGATGGAGGTGGTTGTTAGACACATAGGCACATAGATGGAGGCATCAACTCTGCCCGGATGAATTGGGTAGAGCAAGGACAGGTGCAGAGGTAAACTGGCTCTTGAGTCTCAGGAAGGCTTATTTGGCTTTAGGGTTCCAAGAGAAACGGCAGGACAATTATTCATTGTGGCCTTTAAGGGTATTAAAGGCTGTCGAACCAGGTGGTAAGCATTGCGAAGGTTGAGCTTGGTGATGGTGACTCCCTTGAGGAGCTCGAAGGCCGAGGACATCAAGGGCAAGGGATACCGATTTTTAATAATGATGGCCTGCAGTAGTCTGTGGAGGAGTTGGAGGCTATTATCCTTTTTCTGAACAAAGAAAAATCTGTCCCCGGCAGTAAAAGGGGATGGTCGAATAATCCCAGAAGCAATGGATTCCCGAATGTATTCTGTCATGGCCTTTTGGGACCTGTCAGTTAGTAAAGGCGACCATGGAGGGGTGTGGTACCTGGCAGCAGGTCGATGGCACAGCCGTAAGGATGAATGGGGGGTAATGATTATTCTCTGGTTTTGCTGAAGACCCAGATCATGGTACTCAGCAGGGACGGAAGTGAGATTGGGGGAGGTTCCTCACCAGAGCGACGCGGTATTGGGGCAATCTCGGAGAGACAACTGGCATGAGAGGAGACTCCCCACTATAACACTCCAAGTGAGGCTTATGCCTTTGCAACCATGGGAAACCGAACATGGCAGGGGCTTGTGGTTAAGGGATGATGAGGAAAGATAATCATTCCTTATGACATTTAGCAGAGGAGACCAGGAGGGGTTTTGTGCAGTGGGTCCAGTGGAGAACATTGCCTTTGAATGCTAAAGCCAGGAGAGGCGAGGAAAGAGGTTCGGACTCGATGTTAAGCTGGCGACTGAGCCCCTAATAAAGGAATTCGGCATCCGCCCTAGAATCATCAAACACCGCTAACTTGTGGCTGCGGCCCTTGACATCAATCTGAAAAGTGAGCAGAGGTTTGGTGGGGGCTGGGATGTGGTGGCACGGTAATGGCCCCTGTTTAAGCAACAAGCCTTTACTTCTGCTGGGCGGGTGAAGTGGCTGCCATGTACCCTGCCTCGCCACAATACAGGCAGAGTCACAGGGACCGAAAGGTGGCGGCGGCCAATCTCCATGGGCTGCGGAGGTGGGGTTGGTGGGGTTACGGAAGTGGAAACCCTGGAGGCGAACCCTATTGTAATAGATACAGCATGTGGCTAAGCATTGTTCTTCTGAGATATGCAATGCCTTCCTTAAAAAAGATGTCTGGATGAGGCGTATGCTGCTCTAAAACCTGTATGTAGTATTCAGCATTGATGGAGCCTTTTCAAATGTGCAAGCTGCTCATTCCACAGGCACTAATGTACCACCATACCATCAGAGATACAGCTTGCGCTGATAACAAGCAAATTTTGGTTGCCAAAATGAAATTCAAATTTAGATTCAAATGACCACAGAACAGTTTCCCACTTTTGCCATTTTACATAAGTCCTGAAGAAGACAGTGGCATAGAGTGCGTAGTGCTTAGAGATTTCTCCAGATTCTTTGAAACTCTTATTGAACACTTATTTTTCCAGACTTGTTGCACTGTCCCAACATTTTTGAGATGTTTTGCAGCCATCAAATATTTTATGTTCGCTTGTGAATAAAATATGGATTTGCTAATCTTTGCATTCTGTTTTTATTTACATTTTACACAGTGTCCCAACTTTTTTGGAATTAGGGATTTACATCAAGATATAACCTCAAAGCATACAGATAGAACTGACACTATTCTATTTTTATATACGTAGCAGCTTTATTATATACTATGTAGCCTTACCAATACAGTTATTACACGACAAAACAATTTAGCAAATCTTCTTTTTTCTAGGCATTGATACAGCAGTTTCATGAAGGCAAAAACACTAAACATGATGAATCAGAGTTTAGTGAGAAAGATCAAGTACAGGCAAGTAGCAGCCCTTTGCTGTTATGATTGTTCTTTAATAAAAATAATAATAATAATAATAATAATAATAATAATAATAATAATAATAATAATAATGCAATATTTCCTACAAAACATATTGCATGCATAGCCACATTTCTGTTTCTGGAGAAATTCTTATTGCAAATGTATTTAGGTTTTAGTGCTCACCATTGGAAAAAAATCTTGATTTATTTACTAGTTCATATAAAAACTTATAAACTTTACAATAGTATAGCTTTTTATTTGGACACATATCTAGAAATGAAATAGGGTAACACTCTGTATACGTTCTAGAACTTGGTGAGATGTGGAGAAGGAAGTAATGTTTTCTATACATCCAAGTATCAGAAGCCAAATACAGGAAATCAGAGACAAACTGGGATAATCATATTTATACCTAGAAATTTAAATGTGGCCAAATGACTATTACACATACCTCCCAGGTGACTTTATGGGTGAATACACTTGTTAAAAAAGATCATTAATCAAGCCAAAGTTCATAATCACATTTTCATATTGCCCTTCACTTCTTGTTTTTTAAAGTCAAAGGATGCCTGTTCTGAAGATCAGTGTTAAGCCCACAGTAATCAATACAGTGCTGCCTTTCTTTTTCTTTCTTCTTAAAATAACTTTTAGCCTATAGCTTGATAAGGATGGGTCAATGATTCCCAAACACACAAAACTGTTTTCTTTGTGTTCTGGGGCAACAAGTTGAGCAACCTTATACTTGGTGATGCAGGAGCCTATGTGGCGGTAGCATCTGTGCTTTTTTGGCACAGTTGAGAATAGTTTTGGTAAATTTGGACATGTTTACCAGGTCTGATTTAGTCAGAGCTGGTAGTTCTGGGAACACAGGAACTGGACCAGTTGTATGTGTGTTATATAGCCAAGAGAATTCCAGAACCAGTTGAAGCACCGGAACATGGGTCCAATTAAAATATGAGCAATAGGACACCTTATGTCTGATAGTAAAGTTTTGGCAGCTACAGGTCCTGATCCTGATGGTAGATATGCAAAAGCAGATACTGAGACTGGATAGGAAAACATGGCCACTGGCAACACTTGTCTATTTACCAATGTCTTATCAAAATCACTCCATAGTTACTAGGAACGAAGAAGTCAGACACCTGGCTGGGATCATCACAGGTTTCCTTTCCTGCCCCGGCTCCTGCCTTTTGGCATCATGAAGTTACAACTTAAACACCAATAGCCAGCCTTCTCACAATACAAACACGTTTTATGAGAAGAAATCACAGATAAATTGCACGGGTCTTGGGTTCCAGGTCACTGGGAAGTAAAATGAAAGAATGTTGTTTATGCGTCAGCATGGTCACATTGTTAGAATTCTCTATGACATTCCTGCAAGTGTTTGTTAATCCTAATTGACAGGTTCAGATTCAGATTCAGCCTGTTCAACATAGAAATCATGTAAGCAAACTTAGACTGGGACACTGAGATGGCTGCATTCTAAAAGAATTAAACATGTGACTGGCATGTGGCTGAGGAGCAGGCAGTCTTATTTCATCATGAGCAGTATGAGGTAGTATTGAGGATAAGGCTCCAGGGGTCAATAAATCAGTTTATGATTATTTATGCTGATTGGATGTAAATTGGATTGGGGCTGTATCAGAAACTGAATTTGAGATAATACATAATGACTTAGGAATAACTTCATTTCTTTCATATAACATGTTTTTCTTCCATTCAAAGTTTATACATTACATTTATATAAATATAAATATATGATTTACAGTAAATTAAGTTGAGTTTCAGTGTAGGTTCATGAGAAAATTATAGGTGTATGTTTGTATATTGAATGCTAATAAATGTAATTAATATTTTAGTATCTTTATAAATAGCAAGTATCACATCCAGCTGGTCATCCAAATGACTTATTTATAAATCAGTTAATGTCCAACTTGATAAATGATGCCCAATGACATTGTCCTTTTCAGTTACACATCTAGTTTTCGAGCTCCACCAATGTTCATTAGAGATGATCGCATATGCACTTTGGACTGTGATAAAAATGTAGAGAATTTCCACACAGCCTTGGTTATGATTTGTGCATTACATTGTTCATTAAATTCCTTATATTTTTTGTAAACTTTTCTAATATGTGCTCATGTCCCTTAATACCCTAATTTGTGGTCATAGTAGTAGAATTATGTTTTCTTTATATATATATATATAGGAATTTGCAGAGCAATCAGGAGAGAACAAAAAGGCAAATATTAGACAGTATGATGGGGACTCTGAGGCTCCTGGGAAAACAAATGTCAAGGTAAATAATTGCTCATTATTCTCTTTAATTCTAGTTATTTTTCTATTTTTATTTAACTATCATGAGGTTCAGGAGGCACAAGCCAGTGGTGTGAAGCTGACACTTTTTAGCTCTATTTATACATAGGACACTGTTTATCCCTGTATACAGGAAACTAAATTACATTGTGATACAGAACATTCACAAAAACTTTACTTATTCACTCCTGTTAAAATATGAAGTATTCTTGGATGAATCTTAACTAAACAATGCAAGATCGTTTTCTACCTTTAATATAGCAGTCAGCAAAATTCAAAGGTATAGTAGATCATACAATTGTGTAAAATGTATGCTGCAACGTTACCCTTCAGTCATGTTATGCTAAAAGTGGATTTCACATTCCAATACATTGTTTGTTGCCAATACTTTGTTTGCTTTTTCTATGGGTTTTTATTTTTCTTCCATGCTTCCTTCTAGTTTACCTACAGCCTTAATCCCAGCTGAAAAGAAGCATGTACACATCATGATAGTAACACCACCAGGGTTCTTGTGTTTATAGTGTTCTTTGATCATTAAAATGTCTTGTTTCTGTGGCAAAACTATTCTTTAGAAGTATACTCTATAACCCAGATGTGAGAAAATGAGAGAATGTTACAACCTGCACATTCACAAAGTGACCAGGTCTTTCTACAGCTGGAGAAATCTACAGAAACTTCTAGTTATTCGTTTATATATTGATGTCAGAGCTCTACAGCAGGGGATCCATGTTAAACAGATGTTCATGGAGCTGGCTTAGTGCACATGGACATTGTCATGCTGGAATGGTTTGGGGTCTCCTAGTTTAAATGAAGTGAAACTTTAATACTACTGCATCCATTTACATTTATGCCATTTGGCAGATGCTCTCATTTGGAGCCACTGAGCTTCAACTTCAATTGTGTGCCTTCAACTTTATGCTACCAGTTAGTGGAGGAAGCACATATGGCTGGGAAAGTCAGGTGACCCAATACAACTACACATTAATGGTTGTAAATGATCTGATATGATTTATCGTATCTGTTTTGTTTCTCCCTTATAGATAATAAAGTGGTCCTACAGGCTCTAATAAACTACTGCTATTCAGAATCAGAATCAGATCTAGAATCAGGTTTATTGGCCAAGTCTGTTGATACACAAAAGCAGACATGGGCAAACTACGGCCCGCGGGCCACACACGGCCCGTTGGATTTATTAATCCGGCCCGCCGAACGTGACTAAATTATATTAAAATAGGTACAGGTAAACATGGGCGTAAATCCCGGGGGTTGTCCCCCCCCAAAAAAATATTAAAAAAATATCGCACTCTCTATTGTGGAAAATAAATGTATGCATACCTAAATAATTGTGTAAGTAGAAAAAAACCTGCAAAAAAATGCCTTTAGAAACAGTTGAGTTCCCCCTCCCCTTCCTCACAGTGGTTTGACCCACTGCCTGTTTCCTAGTTCATCTCACCTTCTCTACACACACACACACACGAGTCAGGTGTGTGTCTGCAGCTTAATTAATGTGCAACTTAATTAACTAGGGTATTTTATTCACTTAAAATAAAGCGATTCTCTTTAATGTAGTTGATGCAGACTCATTCATAAATTAGTTGCGGCAAAAATGCTGATTAGCGATGTAATTGTCCATGAATCTGCTCTATTAGCAATTAAAATATGACTTATTTAGTGAACGTTAGCTTGTTTACAATAGCTTGTAGCATAGTGCACTGACACTAACACTGCAGCTAATGTACTAGTGCACTGACACTAACACACCAAAGCCGTTTCTCATGCAGTGTTTTATTTAGGACGACTTGGTATAATGTTAATTTAACATGAACACACAATTAGCATGCTGTTTATCTGTGCATTTACTAAATGAGCACTGTGCTACGTCCGAACTGACCACACTGTATTTTTTTGTATAATCAATTTCTATTCTGTTCTTAAGTGTCTTAATTAATTTTAAATAAAAATGTAAACTTTTTATAAATTCCTTGTTTTGCTTTGTCATTGAACCTGAGAAAAACTTGATAAAAAAAATTATAAAAGCAAAGTTTTTCACTATGGGGACACTATGTGTCTTTATAAGTACAATTTGACTATTATTTGTGTCCCCTTCAAAAATTGATCATGAGAAATTTTATATTTATTGTCCCCCCCCTGCTGTTAAATGGAATTTACACCCATGCAGGTAAACCTTGTTTAATTTACCTTTCCCCTGTAATGCCCACGTTTCCCCAAAATATGGTGCACTTCATCTACATTGACCTTGTTCGCGTGTATTACTCTCTTCTCCTCTTTAATGAGCCCTTCTGCAAAAATGAGCTTATCAAAGAAAAGTGGATAGTGAGCGCCGAGTGTTTAATCTGAGTGGACAACAAAATATTTTTTTACTGAGGTCCGATCAAAGCCCCTCACAGATCCAGGTTAACTGACCAACACCTCGGATCTATCCTGAGAATTGCCACAACAAAACTTACTCCAGACTTTGATGAACTGACAAAACAAGGAGTTCAACAACACTGTTCCTACTGAAACTGAACTCGAGTTTTTATGCTGTTTATTGATGCAATGGCAAAAAAAAAAAAAAAAAGATCAACAAGTTGTTGATTTAACTTAATTTAATTTAACTGAAATTTAATAAATTTAATTATTAATTTAATTAATGGAAAACAATTTGTACAATGAGCCATGCATATTCATGTCACAGGCCAAATCTCTAATATATATATATATATATATATATATATATAATGTGTATCATGTGTATCATGTGTGTATGTATGTATATCCTGGCCCGGCCCCTCTGTCAAATTTTTGAACCCATTGTGGCCCGTGAGTCAAAAAGTTTGCCCACCGCTGCACAAAAGGAATTTGGTTAAAGCTGTAAGCGACTCTCAAAGTACAGACATAAATAAAACTATACATTCAGCTTGGATTATACAAGACAATATATAGTAATATAATAAATAGGGATACAGATTATATGACAGATCACTAATGTACATAAAGTGTGAAAGTGCACCGTAGTGCAAATAACATTATTGTGCATTAGGTATAATAAAGAGTTTCTTTAGAACTTTGTACAATATACAGCAGTAACAGTGTGTAACATGTACGGATCATGTGATGAGTCAAGTCAAGAAGCTTTTATTGTCATTTTAACAATATATAGCTGATGCAGTACACATTGAAATGAAACAACGTTTCTCCTGAACCCAGGTGCTCCATAAAACAACATGATGAGTGACAGTTCTGATGTGAAACAGTGAAAATGTGTTCTGATACTGAAGTGCAGTACTTATGGATATGATATGAAGCAGGGAATATAATTATGGTGAGCTGTTAATGAGGCTGAATGTCTGGGGGAAGAAACTGTTTCTGTGTCTGGCAGTTTTGGTGAACAGAGTTCTGTAGGACCTGCCAGAAGGAAGGAGCTGAAAGATGTTGTGTTCAGGGTGCGAAGGGTCAGTAGGGATTTTTTTTTGCCTGGTTTCTGGTTAATGTTGGATATTGTAAGGGGGAGTAGTGTAGAAGGGTGTTTTCTAAAGTCCACTTTCATCTCCACACTTTTGAGTGTGTTTAGCTCAAGGTTGTTCTGACTGCACCATAGCACCAGCTGCTTCACCTCCTGCTCATATGCAGACTCGTGATGATCTTGGATGAGTCCGATGAGCGTGGTGTCATCTGCAAATTTCAGGAGTTTAACAGTTGGAATAAATTCAGGAGTTTAACTATTGGTATAAACGTTAACAGTACTTTTGGAAGTATTGAAGGATATTAATGAAATATTTAATATTTAAAAATGTTCATCTGCATATACTTTCCTCTGCCTTGTGGTAATATTCATAATAAATGTATTTCTAGGAATTGGTAAAACAATATCAGAAAATGAAAATTGGATCAGAGTTTGTGGTGAAAAGTCCTTTTTCAGTAAGTAATAACATTCTACCAGTGTAATTCCTTCAAATCACAACAAATCACACAATATTTAATGTTACATACGTTATCTTTTTTGTAAGAAATTACATCTCTCATTAAAACACGTACTAAATCACTGCTCTGTGGCCATGATATTATAAATATATCACTTTTCTAGGAAACTGCAAAACAATCTGGAGAAAGTGGATGCACACAAAAAGCACAATGTCATAGTTGCCCTGAGTGTGGCAGACCTTTGACAGATGTTCAGGTCAGTAGTATCCCAGTGCTTTTCTTTTATTATACAGTTTTACATTCTGTGTCTACATGGAAGCGTTCAGGTGGTAAATCCTGTCCTGTACTAAATAAATAAGGAAGTATCTCTTCTAATGGATTACAAATATATACAGTACGTAGCATTCAGTGACAGATGCCTATTCAGAGCTACTTACAACTATAGAGGTGATTTTAACTCACAGCCTTTCCATCATATTACCCACTGATATACCACTTCCCTTTATATGTAAATCATTTTCCCCCCAGATAATTTGGTTCATATTAGTCCAATTATTATTCTGTAAACAATTATTTTTTATGACATATTTATACACAAAATAAAATAACCCCCCAAATGACACATTTTTATATGTTGTTGCAGTGCTTTCTTCGATAAATGCTATTTCCCTTTCAAGCTAATTAAAGGTGTTTTAATAAAAAACAAATTCTAGGAAATGGCAGAGATAAAAGATAAAGGTAGAGAGATACAGAGAAGTCTGAGTGATGGCAGCCCTCAGAGTCACAGCAAAAATCTGACAGATGCTCAGGTCAGTAGTCCTTTTATTTAAATATTTGATTCAGATATTATAGGCTGAACAACTAAGCTTAGTGAAACGATTATTTTGACAATGCTGTCCAATACAGTGATCAGTAATTGTAAGTAAACTTAATACAATTTTATGCAACTAGAGGGAGTGTGTGTTAAATGATGCCTTATGTTTATAGTGGCTTGGGGCACTCAGCCATCGAATTAGATCTTTAATTATAGGAAGAGATTATAACAGATTCAATGCAAACAGTTCCAGGTGTTGTATTTCCAGCCACTCACTCCATTTAAAGCCATGTCCAGACTTGCTATATACATTTACTATTTTTCTAGGAAACAGTACAGAAAACATATGATGTTAGAAGAACTCTGGCAGCTCTTTGGTCTGGCTTGTGGCGGTGGAGAGGTTAGAATGGAGGAGGTTGATTCTGTGACTGGAGTCTTTTAGACACATAATGAGTTGATATTAGGAGAACTTTCTTAACACTACAGGAATAATTTGTGTGTGTGGGAGTCAGAATCCTTGCTGGTTGGTACGGGAACACATTTTTTTTATGGGAACTTATTTCACTCCATCAAATACAAATAAATTTATAACCTTTCTTTAAGTTTATTATTTTTATTTTTTTATATTCTCTCTCTGTTAAAATAAACCTATTATATAAATTCTAGGCTGTTAATTTTTTATAAGGGGGAAAATTTACAAAACCAGCAGGGGATCAAATAATTATTTCTCTCACTGTATATACATTGATCACTTCTTCTTCCTAATCTTTTGGAGGCTCCGATTCGGGGTCTCCACAGTGGATCATCCGTCTCCATACCCTCCTGTCCTCTACATCTGCCTCTTTCAAACCAACTACCTGCATGTTTTCCTCACCACATCCATAAACCTCCTCCTTGGTCTTCCTCTGTTCCTCCTAACTGGTGGCTCCATCCTCAGCATTCTCCTACTGATATACCCCATGTCCCTCCTCTGCACATGTCCAAACCATCTCAATCTCACCTCCCTCTCCAAAACATTCTACATGTACTTCAGTACTTTTGGAAGCATTACAGAATATTGATGAATTATTTACTTGCTAAAAAAATTTAAGCTGCTTATACTTTCCTCCAGTGTTGGTCAGTAACATATTACTAGTAACGCGTTACTTTTGACAGTAACTTTTGACAGTAATACTGTAATACTGTAACGCGTTACTTTTAAAAATATAGTAACTTCGTTACCGTTACCGTATGGTGCGTTACCCGTTACTTTTTTAAATGAATGAATTTGGGCTGAAGTGTAGACTACAGTCTGACCTGCTTACAGCAGCGTCGCATTTTAGGATTGGTGGATGAACCACTGTATACACGAAGAAGACGCACTGTGGGCGTGTCTCCGTTTATTCAGGTCTGTGCAGCAATAATGGCATTGTTGATAGTTTTCATACTTCAGCTGTGAAAGGAACATGTTTAAGAGCTCAACACAACAGCAGAAGCCACTTTAGTGTTTAATTGTAAATCTATTATTCAGCTTGTTTTGTTATTTATTTCAGAAATCTCTGTGATATATTCAGTGTGTGCTGCTCTGACTTTAATAAAATAGTGTTTAAAAATAAGTCAGTTTTGTGTTTGAAGATCATAACGCATAAAATGGCATTAATGGGAACATTAAAGAACGTTATTTAAAAAAGTAACTAAAAAGTTACTTTTAACAGTAACGCATTACTTTTTGGTGTAAATAATCAACAAAATAACTGAGTTACTTTTTAAATGAAGTAACGAGTAACTGTAACTAGTTACTATTTTTTAGTAACGAGCACAACACTGCTTTCCTCTGCCTTATGATAGTTTCATAATAAACCTTTTTCCTAGGAATTGGTAAAACAATTTTCTAAAATGAAAATTGGATCAAAGTTTGTGGTGAAAAGTCCTTTTCCAGTACAGGCAAGTAATAACATGTTGGCAGTGTAATTTTTCCAATCCACAACAAATTACACTATATTTATTGTTACATACGTTATATCTTTTGTAAGAGATTACATCTGTTATTAAAACGTAAAAAAAACAAAAAAATACAACCCAACTGTCTCTAATCCATACAACATCTCAGGTCTCACCACAGTCCTATAAACTTTCCCTTTCACTCTCACAGATACTCTTCTATCACAAATCACTCCTGCTATCACTCTTCTCCACCCACTCCACCCTGCCTGCACTCTTTTCTTCACTTCTCTAACACACTCTCCATTACTTTAAACTGTTGACCCCAGGTACCTGAACTCCTCCACCTTCTCCACCTCTTCTCCCTGCAACCGCACCCCTCCACTGTCCCCCCTCTCATTTACACACATGTACTGTGTTCTACTCCTACTGACTTACATTCCCCCTCACTCCAGCATGTACCTCCACCTCTCCAGGCTCTACTCCACCTGCTTCCTACTCTCACCACAAATCACAATATCATCCACAAACATCATAATCCATGGAGACTCCTGTCTGACCTCGTCCTTCAACCTGTCCATCATCACTGCAAACAGGAAAGGGCTCAGAGCCGATCCTTAATGACAGTAATGGCTGGGTTACATACCCAAACACCTGATCTATCCAAAATATAATCACATTAGTCAAAAATATTAATGTAAATTCATCCCAATCATCCCAATTGTCTCCTTTCTGAGAACTGAACACAAACTTCATGTCTCTTTTAATGAGCACAGTTGGAAGACAAGGAACTACACACAGATTTATGTGTCAACAAAACTCATCAGCCAACACAGCAGCTCTATACAGAACAACAATCTTTAGCTCCTTTAGATACACAACAAGTTGTTTGGGAAAACAAGACTTAATCTCCTCCAATAGAATGAGTTCCTTAAGCTGCTTAAAACTCTGCACACCATTTGCCGAGCACCACTTACCAAATAAGGTAGCCTTCTCACAAGCAAACTCTACATATTTCACACTTAACAGAGTTTCTGAAACTCTGCTGGAATGCCGGAGAACAGCAGCTTTAACAGCCTTATAATTTAAACTCTGTTTTAATGTGAGAGCTGAACATGACTCCTGTGCTTTTCCGGACAGTTTACACTGTAATAACAGTTTCCTCTTATGCCAGAGTAAGGTAGTGTTGATTCTTTCAAACACAGAGAAATATGCATCAACTTATGCATCCTCTCTAAACACAGGCACAAGCGCTACATTTCGGCTTACATCAAAAGCAGGCTGGCTCACCACGGATGACTGGATCGGAGCGAGCGCGACGTAGGCAGACAGCCGGAGACATCAGCCGGGACAGGAGCAGGGGCGCCTGCAACAGAAGAACAGAACTTCTGTGGCCAAGGCACTGGTTTTCAACTCTGAAAAACCAGATCGAGCTGCTTCCCCTTCATTTCCAATTCCCTCTCCTGAACACGCAGCAACTGTGTCGCGTACTTCTTTATTTCCAACTCCAGCTCCTTCAAAGCCACCTTCAACCCAGAGTCTACTGAGCCAGCCTGCGGCTGCTCGGGGCGTTCAGCAGCACCCAGCCGTTCACTAAACTCGGCCGCGATCTCCAAAAGCACCTCACACTCAGGTAAGACCCGCTGAGCCACTAGTGCCTCATACAGTGAAGCCTTAATCACCATCTTACTGCAAAACCTCAGAACGGAAACATTGAAGAAATCAGCTATTGAAAGCAAATTGTCCTTACTTTACGTCCCAGTCTAGGGTTGGGGCTCACAGCGTGATTAAAGGCATGGTGTGGTGGATATTAGGTGGATGGGATGTATATTGTAAAATGTAAAATACAGCACCGGGATGGACTTCAAGGTGGACCAAGGCCAAAATAATAAACAAAAAACACTTTTTACAAACGCTAAATTACCTACCAACAAATACAAAAGAAAGAAAAAACACTTCCCTAACTCCCTCACCATAAACAGGGAAGAAACCCACACCCAACAGAAAACCCAAAAAAGCTTTGTGCATGGGATAAATAGAGTAAAAAAGTGTATGATAAAAATTGTATGATTTTATGGAACCAATGGGAAACAAAGCAACAAATATACATTGCAATAATAGGGGGAAAAACAGGGGAATGATGTGAAATGAATCACTTACAATGAATTATATAAAGAAAACCTCACATGCTAGTAAAGAAAATTGTATTGCCATAAAGTACTCAATTGTACAATTGTGCATTGTACAGTAACAAAATGGCTGCCACTGACCTTGTAAATCCTTATTTATCCCCTCACCATTATTCAGCTTTAATCAGTAACTAGTATTTTATCGTAACTCTGCTTGCTCTCCAGATGTGACAGAAGTATGTGGATTATAGTATTGACTTTATATGCTGTGTATTCAATAAAGGCAGTGGGTCCAAATTGAGATTATAGGTCATGTTTTATTATGGGCAATGACTTTTAAAACACTTCATCACAGTTAGTATAAGCTGTGTATGTGTCTCTGTTAGTGAAGTTGAGATTATTTGAGTTATTTATTTGAGTTATTTATGTCTTTACTTTGAGAGTCACTAACAGATGGACCCAAATTTCTTCTGTGTGTAAACACACTTGTCCAATAAACCTGATTCTGATTCAGAAAGTGGGAGGATATGTGTTGGGAGCATATAATGATCTGAAGAGAGATACATGTTTAATATTTGCTTCTGATTAGATTTGAGCTATTGCACTAAAGGTGAGTTTTTATAACACTAATATTTGGCTAAAGTAATTATTTTACTTGGCCTCAAGAAGAGCAAGGACTAGTGGAAGAAAATATTTGTATTTATATCTGTTTATGTTGTGATCATATAACTGATATGGTATTTTGAAGCTCTATCAAATATGAAATGTTTAAACTAAAAATTGTAATATTGTGTACTTTCAGGTTAAATAAGTCTACACTACAGTACTTATTATTCAAACATCTGAATAACATGCAAAATGTGTGCTAGTTGGAGAGCCTGCACTTCCTCCATGCTTGTACTTTAAATGTAATTTGTGTTCAAATGATCTGATATTCATCTCATTTCTGAAAGCAGTATGTGATGCTTAATGACGCATCAAATGATTCCTCTATACAAGCTACAGTAAACACAGGTGAGTGGAAATTTAAATACAGTATAAAGTATGAAGACAAAAGGTCCTGTTCATAAACCTGAGAATTAGTTTTTTTAAAGTGAATAAATAAAAAAGGGCAGAACTGATTCCTGTGCGTATAATGTGGTTGAAAACACTGTTTAGGGTGGACAGGAAATCCTGAGTGACACAAATGTCTAACTAAAAATGTTCAGGTGTAAACAAGATCTTTATTTATGAAGCACCAGATTTCTTCTTAGTTGCAGAACAAAGAACATCTGGATATTTATCAAAAAAGAGTTAGCTAAAATTCCTGTTGGAAAAACATGAACCAAAATGTCTCGACATCATAAACACAGGTTTCTGTAAAATGTATTCTTTATTCTTGTTTATAATGACATCAGTAAGTAACCCTTTAGTGTGTATTTATTTATTTGTTTTTCTACTTTTTGATAAAACTTAGCTCAGAGCTTTAACTACTCAGCATCGAGATATATCACTTTATTACTGATGATGACCTGTTCTGCATTAGCAGTAAAAAAGAAAGAGATCTGTTCTGGGCAAATAGAGGAACAGACCATCGTACTGCTGGGAAAGACTGGTGTTGGAAAGAGTGCAACAGGAAACTCCATCCTGAGAAACACCAAATTTGAATCTCTTTTATCTGTAGATTCTGTAACAAAGCAGTGTGAACCTGGGGAGGCAGTGATCAATGCAAAGCGTGTATGTGTAGTTGATACACCTGGATTTTTTGATACAAACCTGTCACATGAGGAAACAGCAAGAGAGCTAGCCAAAAGTGTTTTTTTGTCAAAGAAAGGAGTTCATGCCTTTATTTTATTTTTCCAATTTGGCAAATTAACAGAACAGGAAGAAGAAATGATTACAAGGATGAAGAAAGTTTTTGGTGAAAATGTGACAAACTACATGATTGTCCTTTTTACTCATGGAGATGAGATAAAACATAGTGAAATAAATCTGAACACATGCAGTAATGAACACATCAGAAAGGTTTAAGCTCAGTGTGGAGAGAGGTATCAGATCTTTGACAATAAAAATCCAGACAAGTTAGTGAGCTCCTGAACAAGATAGACATAATGCTAATGCAGAATGGAGGAAGGACCTACACCAGTGTGGCATATGAGGAAGCAAATCATTACACCTGGGAAAAATACTGGGAAATGTATAGAAGTGTGTTTACTGAGGTGGTTCTCCAATTTTATTTAGTAGCGCAAAATCCGAGTTTTCTACAAGCAGTTAAATCTGTCTTCAGTGTATTCTGGACAGTATCGTCTAGACCTGATAAAACAGGCATGTTGGGAGAACAGGTTCAAGCCCTTTTGCCAAAGTGCAGCAATTTGAGATTAAACAGATAATAGACAAAACTTAATATAAATTTTTTTAGGTTTAGTTTTGGTTTCTAATATTTAAAACTAAACTAGTCAAATGCTTATACTCATATAGTAGTAGTAACAATAATAATAATACAAAAAATAATATCTTTTATATATATATATATATGTGTACCTGTTACTGTATAAAAATTGTATTGCTGCCAAGAAGAGATTTACCTCATGCTAGCAACTTATTATTATATTTTTTGGTTATGGTAAATGGATACCATATACAGTTAATATATTTTTTAAACTACTTTAATATATATTCATCTAAACCTATAACATTTTACTAATCAATTTATTTAGTTATTATTTTAAGAAAAAACTTATGTTGCATCTGTAGATCTAAATATTATCTATAATGTCGTTAATTTACACTGGAGCAAGCATTTACTCAAATCTACTTACCTTTATTTTAAATGCTGTTAAAAGTTATTTACAATTTTAGAATACATACAAATAAACCCATAATTATAATTACAATTGCTTCTTTAATTTCACAATGAAATAAATGTAGCTAATAAATATTTATTTCTTTGAATCTCCAATTTAAACATTTATTTAAAATAAAAATGTTTAAGAATTATATATATGTGGAATATAAAATACAGATGGTCCCCGAGTTTTTTCGATCTAACGATGAGGATGGCGTACGTTGCGTTGGACGCAGCTGGGACGAGTGAATGTCTTGCCCTGTGAGATGCCCCGCCCTCGCTAGCGCTCGATGGAGTAAAGTTGTTGCAGTGTGTATTTTTTTTTTGTTTCAAAGCAAAAGCAAGCAAGTTTAGTGATAAAAGCATGTCTTCCAAGCACCAAGTATGTCTCTTGCTGGTAGTGAAAAAATAAGAGGAGAAGAGCAGAAAATAAAAATAATAAATCAGCATGAAGCAGGAAAGACTGTTACAGTCACAGCAGCATCTTCAAATTATTAATTTTTTTGACTTACAATGGGGTCGTTGTTAAGTATCTCCAGTATAAGTGGAGGGTGACTTGTATATGTTTTCTCAGTAAGTGTGGATTTTACAGTGATTAATCTTTATGATAATTTGAGACAAACTTTTTTCTTTAGCTCTATTGCTTTTTAATTTGTAATTTACATAATATACAATAAAATATTTTGATTCAGTGACCTGACTCAGTTTTGTGTTATTATATATATTTTTTCATGTATAGTAATCTTGGCATTAAACAGATGAGTTATAGTAATAAGCCTAAAGTGTAATTAAATATTCAAGAGGAAATCATAGGACCATTAAATGCTTGAAGTAATTTAGCTGTTAACCCAAAGGACCATGATAAAGGACTTATAATTTCTTCATTATTTTAGGCATAATATTTTTTATATGAATGTGTGAATGCATAAGTGAGTGATGGGTGTGATCCTTTAGTTGCAATTGCAATCCTCAGCTGAACATTCTCATCTGTTCTTAATGTGGACCTCCAGCGATGTAGGTGCCTGGTTTTATTTATATATATATATATATATATTTCGCTCTTTTCTGCTCCACCAGATGTCACCATTGTGTTCCCGTTTTACTAAAACAACAAACCCACTTACACTCCAAACCTCTACACTACAACCACAGCTGTGCACCTACAACATCTGGAGCAGTTCACAATCAATATTTGTCTAATAACATGACAAAAACATTAAAATGTAAATAAAACACAACCTACTCACCACAGATGCAGACTCCTAATGTGCAGCGCCCCCCAGAGGCTGTAATCCAGTGGTACCGCTAGTATTCACTGGTCTGGAAGTGGAGAACAAACCCTTTCCCGGGCTGAGACATGCCAGCTAGCTTCAGGGTTGGTGACCTCCTCACCATGTCTCGCTTTTCTTCTAAATGGATTTTTAAGTGTCCGAGACCAAATCAATTTCTCTTCCTCCGTAGGTATAAACATGTATTAATGTGTGCAGAGCTACACACATGCTTTGCTAGTTGAACTTTACTGTAACACTTTCCCTCTGACCAACCAATCAGAGGACGGAGAAATGCTGACGCTATTCTGGTCCAGTGATCTGCCTTGTGAGGAGAATCTGAAATCTGATTGGTTAAAGAATCAGAGCTGTTGGTAATATTCTCTATGGTAAAAGTCCAGCAGTACTGATTCTGAAGGCTCTGAGCAGATTAGATTCACATGGCAGCACATAGAGGCTGAAATCTGATTGAACAAAAATCTAACATCCACGTACACGTACTGAAGCAGTGCAGCCGAGAGAAACACTACCACATGAAGAGAAGAAACTGATGGAATAAATTAATACAATTTCATGGAACAAATTTTAGAATTTAGGTTGTAAATGTGGGTCAGTGCTTCTGATAGTGTTTAGACCAGTAGAGAAGTGTTTACTGGCCCTGACCGCCAGCCACTGTGTTAATTACAGTATATACAAATTCAATATTACTGATTTAGGTTTTTGCTTAAATAGAAAATATAGTTGCTTGCAGTAAATCTTAAATGTTACCAGTCCAGTCTGACTGGTTAGGAAACATCAAGACTATTAAACAGGAAAACATACTTCATCATAACTTCATCACGTGTTTTTACTGAACACCAGTGCAGTTTCAACAACAGAAAGCAGTAAAGAACTTTCACTGACGGGTATGAACGAGGGTGCAGGAGATGGCAAATGATTTCCATGATCAGGTTGTACTTTTTTTTTATTAATTATATACTAATTCTTTCATAGTTAACAGTGATTAATACTTACTACACTTCCCTTACTTACTTTATGAAAGATTTGTGTATATATTTGATGTATTAAGGCTTTCATACGTTTACTGTAATGTTACTCATGAATGTTTAATAAGACTTATTTAATTTAAAGTTGAATTTATCCCTAATTTAATTAAAACTATGACTCAGCGTAAACTATTTTTACAGAGAGTTGCACTGCCCGGTAGCAGAATATCAGTTGTAGTATAATCAGTGCAAGATTTCATTGTGAACCAATCTCGTAAATACACCAATCAGCCAGAACATTCTGACATCATAACATTGGTGGTGAAGTGAAGAACACTGATGATCTTCATCATGGCACCTGTTAGTGTGTGGATTTATTTATCAGGCAGCAGGTGAACATTTTGGACTCAAAGTTGATGTTAGAAGCAGGAAAAATGGGCAAATGCTCATTTAAGCGAGTTTGACAAATTGTGAAGTCTAGACGTCTGGGTCAGAGCATCTCCAAAACTGCAGCTCTTGTGGGATGTTCCTGGTCTGCAGTGGTCAGTATCTATCAAAAGTGCTTCAAGGAAGGAATAGTGGTGAACCGGCGCCAGGGTCGTGGGGGACGAGGCTCATTGATGCACGTGAGGAGTGAAGCCTGGTCCACGTGGTCCGATCCAACAGACGAGCTTCTGTAGCTCAAACTGGTGAAGAAGTTTGTACTGTTGATGCTCGACTGGTCACGACTTTTTTAGCAGCAGAAGGGGACCAATAGAATATTAGGCAGGTGCTCATAATGTTATGGCTGATCGGTGTACGTTGTCATATTTTCGGGTTCAGGTAAGAACTCTTGCAGATGCAGTTTGTCCTAATTGGAGCTTTTTTAATAATGAAACCAGTCATTTGGCACCAACAGCTATGCCATGATTAATGTCACAAAGATCACACATTTCCCCTATTTGGTGTTTGTTGCCGAATGTTCTGCATAGTTAATTTATTGTGCTGCTGCTGCCATATGATTGTCATATTACAGTATATAACTGCATAAATTATCAGGTGTCTCTATTGACTGATGAATCAGTAGAATGTATTACTTTCTGAGGTAAATACTAGATATAAAATATTTGCATTGACATTATTCAATCTTCTGAAGTACTACAATCACCTATAAAGCCTATGAAGATTTCAGAGCACCATCTGAAGCGCGCAGCTGAGTGACTATAACCTGCTGTAAATGACATTACCTGCAGCACAGAGAAGGATGTTACCAGAAAGTTTGTCTATCAAACAACAGTGATCACTAAATCATTTAGTTTTCAGGAAATTTGCTCTCGTTAAGTGCCAATAAATATTAAATAAACAATTTATTTTCCAGATATTGGCACAACAAGTAGACAAGATTCCATTGATACAGACTCCACAGTGTGGGTCAGAGTTCGAGGAAAGAAATTCAGCTAACTTTCAGGTAAGAGTTAGCTCTGTTTTTAATGTACCTTCTCAAATAATGATTGATTTAAAGCTGCATAGTCACTTGGACTGGTGAGGAATGTAGATATAATTTGTTAGGAATTGACTAATCAAATTCTTACTAATTAATTAGAATATTTATGAATAAACAGAATTCTGGGGGAGTAAAACCTCAATATTTAATATATGGGAGTAGGTAGCTTAGTGGTTAAGGCATTGGCCTTTGGATCCAAAGTTAATAAGTTCAGATCCTAGCCACAACAAACTGACCCTCCTGGGCCCCTGACCATGGCCCTTAACTCCAAGGTGACTTAGTTGTATGAATGAGATAAAAGTAAGTCACTCTGGTTAAAGGTGTTTGCCAAATGATATCAATGTCTTTTCTCTTTGCGGGTCCTGTAACACTCTATTGTTTTATTTATTCTATTTTATTTGGTTTTCACAAGATACAACAGCCAAACAGAAAAAGATGAACTGCCCTATTCTTCATACATGAGCTCACAGATATACGTGATTGGAAAGTGTTATTATGATTGAGTTCGCTCAAAGTTGTCTATGTTGAATTATTTTTGTATTGTAAAGAGGATAGATTTACTTTTCTCAGATAGACCTTAATTCTTGCTCTAATACTGTTGATAAATCAAATCAAAGTTGTGAATTGTGGACAGAGATTATTAAGGTGTTTACTGTATATTATCAGTGAATCCCCAACTGACAATAAACATTAAAATAATACATTCAGATAGAAAGTTCTAGGTTCGGTACTGTTTTTAAATGATCTGTTATTATTTACTTTAGTGTACCAGTCCCCTTTCAGTAGCACTTAAATTCACTGACTTCAATGCAGATATAGTCCTCAAACACATCTGTCACAAACCCAGGATATTTTATCCACAATAAAATTGGCCAAATTACCAGTAAACTCATTTACTCTCCACTGTTATCTAATTCTCAAACAGTGGTGAAATGCAAGCAATGAAACTGCTAGTCTGCTTTAAAAAAAGGTTTTTACTTTGGACTGAATACCTGAATTCTGAACAATTCTCTCTTTATTTTAGTGTTTTAAATGACAATATCTCACATTTGTTTGAATCATTTTAGGATGAAGAATTAAACCTTAAAGTTATTAAAGAGCTGTTGTGTAGACTTGGACTTGAGAACAAATATGAAGACAAACTCACCAAAGCAGAATTTCTTGAAATCTCCAAATCCACTTTACAGAACAAAGAGCCCAGTAAAGAGAATGAACTGGTTCATGTTTTCATGAAGCGACTTTTAACAGGAGATTACACAGCAAGACAGGTCTCTGTCAAAACCAAACTCACAGACAAAAAGTCTCAAGACACAGACCAAATAAATGACTTTGCAGCTCTGTTTAAAAAAACAGAGAATAAAGAATGTTCACAGACCCTAATCCAGATCCACCCAATGGATGTCCAGATGGCGTTGTTCCTCTGTGCAGATGATTTTCTGCGACAAATCATGGTGAATAAATTGGCACAGTGTCAGTATGCGATTCCTTTACTGGTTCCCAATCCCTTTAGTGGGAAAATTGAATGTCCTCTCTGGACAATCCGCCAAATCAACAAGAACTGGAAGTCGTCTGATGCTTCAGGAGAAATCATCAGCAAGACTCTGCCTGTTTACAAAGCAGAAACTCCAATGGTGGCTTTCTTCAGGCTTGGCTCTGTTTCCTCATCCAAGTCTCAGCTCATCAACCACCTGATTAATGAGAAGCACAACACATTCTTCCACAAACACTGTCCAGGCAGCAGCAGAACTCGACTACTGATGGATGGAGTGGTGGAGATCGCCTGGTACTGTCCAGCTGGGAAAAGATCTGATCATTTCTCTGAATGTGTTGCCTTCTGTAATCTTCATGGTGATTCCAGCATTGCTGTAACTCAAAGAGAAATACTAACTACCATGGCCTCTGTAAATGTGATACTTTTGCCCAAACTTGATGAGGAGGATCATAATATGGGAGTTGTGCAGGAGTGCTGCAAGTCTCAAACTCCTCTCATTGTAGTTCTTACTGATGAAGAGGATGATAATGAAGATGCTCTGTGTGAGATTAATAAAGGAAAATACAGAGTGACACTGAAGGGGAGAAATCAGTCTGATGTTTCTGTATTACTCAGAGATGTGATCAAGAACTGTCTCTTACAAAAACACACAACCTTCATCCTTGAAAACATGACTAGAAACTCAAAGGTCAGTGTGGATGAGAGTAATGAATCTTGTAAGCGAGGAAAAGAAGCTGCACAAAAGATGATGTGTCTTCTAGATGGAAAAGATCCACTGATAGTAAAAGAGAAATATCTGCCCTGTCAGGGAAAGCTGTGGCACGACTGGTGCCAGAAGAGCAAAGAGTTACAGCGACTTGGTAACATGGTAGACAATGAGCTCATTAAAGGCAAGGCACATAAAATGAAAGAACTCCGGTGGAAACAACAGGAACTACGGTTTAGTGGACTCATTAGTTTCTTTGTTGCTAGTTTGAACTTATTGTCGGTACATGATAGAATATATTTTCTCCAATGGACTGGAATTTACCTGGATGAGTTTATGTCAGCAAAACTTTCTGACATCCATCAAGAATATGACAAAAAATTGAATGAAGTGTTGGCATTGAATGGAAAAAATTACAAATCTGAAGAAACAGAACATAAAGAATCAAATCTGGAAAAAGCCAAAAAAAAAGCCAAAAAAAATAACTTAGAAAAAATCTCAAACAAACAAAATGCTGCCCACCTTGGATTGGAGCACCTGCTGAGAGAGATGGGACAGATTTATGAAGCTTCAGTCTCTGAAGAAAAGAACATGACAGGAAAAGGAATAGGAAACTTCTCTTACCTGCCTGAACTTGCTGCTGAACTCCTGATATCTGGGCACCCAGTGGAACTGATGGATGGTGATACAGCTTATGTTCCTCTAACCTGGGTTTCAGCTCTTCTAGATGAAGTCATCAAGAAACTGGGAGACCCAAGAGTTTTCGTGTTGTCAGTTTTGGGGATTCAGAGCTCTGGGAAGTCCACCATGCTGAATGCCATGTTTGGGCTGGAGTTTGCAGTCAGTGCAGGCAGGTGTACCAGAGGAGCCTTCATGCAACTGGTTAAAGTTTCTGAGGACAAAAAGAAAGACCTGAAGTTTGACTACATTTTGGTTGTTGATACTGGAGGTCTCCGATCTTCAGAGCGGTTTGGAAATAACAGCATCCAGGACAATGAACTTTCTACATTTGTAGTAGGATTAGGAAATGTGACTTTGATTAACATCAATGGAGAGAACCTTCTTGAGATGCAAGAAATACTCCAGATAGTTGTTCATGCATTCCTCAGGATGAAGCAGGTTAGATTTAAAACCAGCTGCATGTTTGTACATCAGAATGTTTCTGATATTACAGCTGGAGAGAAAATCAGGGATGGAAGGAGGCATCTACAGGAAACACTGGATACAAGGACTAAACTAGCAGCTAAAGATGAAGACTGCTGTACAGGAAATTTCACTGATGTCATTGCATTTGATGTAGAAAATGATGTGAAGTATATTGCACAGTTCTGGGAGGGTTCTCCACCCATGGCTCCACCAAACCCACACTACAGCGAGAACATTCAGGAACTAAAGAGAGATATTATTTCTCGTGCAGCAACTACAGATGTCCTCAAATTATCCCAGTTCCAAAAGCATCTAAAAGACCTGTGGAATGCTCTACTGAATGAAAATTATGTGTTCAGTTTTAAGAATGCTAAAGATATCAGTGTACATGAACCTGAAGAAGAACTTCTAGTAGCATATCTTTAGTCTGACGACTGCTATATAGAAGACAAAATGATTACTAGAGCAGGCATTATAGGAAACGAATACTACTACTCAGGAAGGCCTGCCAGATCCATCCATGTTAAAATCCTTGCATTATTTTGTGGCATTTTTAAATTAAAAGTTTAGTTATTTAAATCACTTAACAAAACACTTTTACATAACAATTTACATGTTTTTTCTTTTTGTTCCTTTTAACCATTTATATATTCATATGTAACACTGCTTACTAAATGTAAGTTTTTCAGTAAAAAAAAAATAATTTATTTTACATGTATTGGTAAAAGAATCATTCATGCTGGAGATATTTGTGTTCTAACGTTTGCCAATAAAAAAATACAACCAGTGATTGCTATTGTACAAACACTACTGTACTGAGATAACAATAAAGTACTACCACATTTGTGAATGTCTGTTTGTGACAACTCTTGATAAGTTGTGAAAACACTGGCTTCTTTATTAAACACCAGATGTATTGTAAAGGATGCCTGAGGAATGGAGGAGGAGTGTGCTGGTACCGATCTTTAAGAATAAGGGAGATGTGCAGACCTGCAGTAACTACAGGGGAATTAAGTTGATCAGTCACACTATGAGGTTATGGGAAAGAGTAGTGGAAGCCAGGCTGAGAGAAGAGGTGACCATCTGTGAGCAACAGTATGGTTTTATGCCGAGGAAGAGCACCACAGATGCATTATTTGCTTTGAGGATGTTGATGGAGAAGTATAGAGAAGGTCAGAAGGAGTTGCATTGTGTGTTTGTGGATTTAGAGAAAGTGTACGACAGGGTGGAGAGAGGAGTTGTGGTATTGTATGAGGAAGTCTGGTGTGTCAGAAAAGTATGTAAGGGTGGTGCAGGACATGTATGAGGACAGTGTAACAGCAGTGAAGTGTGAAATAGGTGTACAGACTGGTTCAAGGTGAAGGTCGTTTAAGGATCAGCTCTGAGCCCTTTCTTGTTTGCAGTGGTGACGGACAGGTTGACAGGTCCATGGACTATGATGTTTGTGGATGATATTGTGATTTGTGGTGAGAGTAGTGAGCAGGTGGAGAAGATCCTGGAGAGGTGGAGGTACACGCTAGAGAGAAGAGGAATGAAAGTCAGTAGGAGTAAGACAGAGTACATGTGTGTGAATGAGAGGGAGGGCAGTGGAGGGGTGCGGTTGCGGTTGCAGAGAGAAGAGGTGGAGAATGTGGAGGAGTTCAAGTACCTGGGGTCAACAGTGCAAAGTAATGGAGAGTGTGTTAGAGAAGTGAAGAAAAGAGTGCAGGCAGGGTGGAGTGGGTGGAGAAGAGTGATAGCAGGAGTGATTTGTGATAGAAGAGTATCTGTGAGAGTGAAAGGGAAAGTTTATAGGACTGTGGTGAGACCTGAGATGTTGTATGGTTTAGAGACAGTTTCATTGAGTAAAAGACAGGAGGTGGAGCTGGAGGTAGCAGAGCTGAAGATGTTGAGATGTTCATTGGGAGTGACGAGGATGGACAGGATTAGAAATGAGTTTATTAGAGGGACAGCACATGTAGAATGTTTTGGAGGATGGAGGAAAAACAGGAAGACCAAGGAGGAGGTTTATGGATGTGGTGAGGGAAGGCATGCGGGTAGTTGGGTTGAAAGAGGCAGATGTAGAGGACAGGGGGGATGGAGACGGATGATCCGCTGTGGCGACCCCTAATAGGAGAAGCCAGAAGAAGAAGAAGAAGAAGAAGAAGATGTATTGTAAAGGTAACATTCACGAGTGTCAGTCCTGTTGTTTAAATCATCAGCAGTCATGAGTTTCTAGCCATTAGATTCCTATATTGTAATGCTAGTAGATATGCAAGTTTACTTATTAGCAGCACATGTTCACATTTAAGTTTGTAAACTAAAAAACAAAAGCAGCTACAGTGGTTCCCAGGTTCATCAAAACTTCAAAATTGCAACATCAACATAAAAAACACTTACTGGAGTTAAAAAAAATGCTCAGTTGCCCACAACATGCTGCAAAAGTTTAAAAAATCCCAACAAAAGCTCAAGCATACAGACATGGAGGCAGAAAGAATTTAAGATTTATGCTTTTTACTTACAAATTAAGGATGAGGATAAAACTACCAATACAAAAATGCAAATAATGTTTATATAAAAAAATATGAAACAAAAATGTACAATTTTATAGTTATTTTACTTTTTTTGTCTTCAGCGATACTGTTCTGTAAAACACTATTTGCCTGTATTAACAGATTTTTTTATATTTAGATTTGTCACAGTTAAATAATTAAGATGATTAAACAAATTTTAATATTACACAAAGAAGTTAAATTATGAATCATGAATAATGATTAACCAGATTTTTTGAAACGCTGTGTAAATTCCACATGCCACACCCAGGCCTGATTACTGCCACACATGATCAAAAAAACACTTAAATAGAAACTGTCTGATAAAGAGTAGCACTGTAATAAATCTCAAAAAACAACACGTGATCTAAAGAAATTCAAAAACAGATCAGAAATAATGTAATTGACATGTATCAGCCTGGAAAGGGTTACAAAGCAAATACAGGTTTTTGGGACTCCAGCGAACCACACTTAGACCTTAAAACTGTGGTGAAGCTCATTAAAGAAGCCAGAACAAGATCTGAAGGCTTCACTTGTCTCAGGTAAGTTTAGTGTTCATGATTCTCCAATAAAAAAGAGATTGGATGAAAACTGGCATCCATGAGAGTCCGAAGGTGAAAGCCACTACTGACAATAAAAAGAACACAAAGGCTCATTTCATATTTACCAAGAAAAATCTTGGTTATCCCTAAGATAATTGGAGCCATCGGCATAGCTACTGATAGCTAACACACATCAAACCTCCACTTCAGCCTCCTACCTTCAAGGAGAATATACCAGAGCCTCCAGGCTCCGCAATACTTTTAAACAGCTTCATCCATCAGGCTGTCAGGATGATGAACTCTGTGCATTACCTACTCATATTGTACACACTACCGGTAGAGAAGATTAGTTGTGTTTGGTAGAGAAGATTAGCCCGACGTGCTGTCCACATGGACCTCTCAGGTAAAGGGGGGAGTGTTAGAGTGCCATAAGCACAGCCACCATCTCCAGGCAGTTTATGTGCCATGAACGATGTAGCTCATCCCACTGACCTTGGGCGGAGCAGCCACTCATGACCGCTCCCCACCCCGTGAGTGATGCTTCTGTCGCTAGCGTTGTGCGATGGTGACAGAAAACCTTTATAGTATGGAGTGGGCTGCCCCCTTGGGAGAACCCTCTGCCTCCGAACCACCACTGGAGGGGTCTCAAATGGAGGAGGCCAAGTGGGAGCATGTTGGATGCTACTGCCTTGAGACCCAGCAGCCTCTGTAACTGCCTCACAAATTGAGGAATACATCTGCTGGAGAACAGCATGGCCTCCTGTGCCAAGAGTGATGCCCTGCACCCGTCAAGGCCTGCTAAGAGGCTGCGGGTCCCCGCCACTCACAGCGAATACTTGGGCGGAGATGCTTGAAAACACCCGCTGGAGGGAGGTACGGGCATGGCACATGGTGTAGACCGTCCCCCTCGATGCAGGGCACTCTGATTGCCAGGGCCGCTTCACCACCACCCAGATGTTCGAGGAGAGGACCACCCTCAGGTTGGCTGACTCCTTCGCTCTGGGCCTAGAGCATCCGGGTGGCTGCGCTCTGTTACTGGGCTTTGCGATGGCAGTATATGCCTTGCTGGGGCTGCGCCCGCTGAGCAGCCCAAGCGTAAGCCCCACCTACTAGAGACGAAGTGGCTTTTGTAGGCAATACCGAAGCGTACCGCTACGCATCACCTGGGGAGAGATAGCCACTGCTAGCGTCTCCTTAACTTTAACTTCTTAGACTCCTGAAACTTGTCGACGACTGCTGCTACAGCATCGCTGAACAAGCCAGGAGGAGCCATTGGAGCGTTCAGCAGCACAGCCTGATCCCTGTCAGGGAGATATAAAAGGGTAAGCCAAATATGCCTTTCTGTGGTCACTAAGGCTGACATAGACCGACCAATGGCCCACGCAATGTCTTTTTTGGCCCTAAGGGTTAGGTCGGCAGCGCTACCCAACTCCTTAATGTCGTCAGCCCCAGAGCTAAGTCACTTGTCCAACTCCCGCAGCAAATCAGCCTGGCATGCCAGAGGTAACCAGCTGCCACTTAAGCCTTTCCCACCAAAGCCAACGTAGCCCGCAATGGCTTAGTAGGGAACACCAGGGCCTTGAGCAATGATGCTAAGCTAGGGCAGAGATAGCTTGCTAGCATCTCTTCCACACGCTGCATCGTCCCGTAGCCGCACTTGAGCTATTTTATGAGTTGCTCAGTAGCTCCTAGTTTTATAACCATAATGACTGAATAAGACTGTAGTAAGAACATCACTCATAATCACACACTCCAGTACTCATGTTAGTTCTTACTCCCCAGTGTTCTGTAGTGTTTAAAGACTATAATCACACTCTTGATGTCACCCAAATGAGAATGAGGTTCTGCTTTTGAGTCTGGTTCCTCTCAAGGTTTCTTGCTCAAAACATCTAAGGGAGTTTTTCCTTTACCACAGTGTCCATTGTGCTCATTAGGGATAAACACACACCATTCACCTTCACTGTTAAATTCTGTAAAGCTGCTTTATGACAATGTCTGTTGTGAAAAGCGCAATAGAAATAAACTTGACTTGACTCCTCCCTCTCCAACCTACTCCTGAACTCTAAGAATCTAAAGCTTACTCCACACTTCTTCAGTGCACATAAGACACTTTATACTCTCTGCAGAATTCTGCACAAAGGGACCTGTTTATAAACACCTATTTATATAAACAAACCTGTACAAATTCTTAAAATCTGACACTGTTGCACTTTTACACGTTAATCTTTTTGTATTAGTGTCATACTGCTGCTGTCTCTCCTGCACCTTACAAATAAAAACCTTGAACCTTGAAGATTATGGAATATCCTGTCAACTTGTGACAAAAGTCAAACTTTTTAAAACATGTGTGTCCTGTTATATCTGGCGTAAAAATAACGGGGCATTTCACAAAAGGGAGAATATACAAACAGTCAAACATGGTGGTGGTCACCGGATATTTAAAAAATCAAAAACACCTGCTGACAGATTATCTCACTGGCTCCTCAGGTCCCTGAGATGTATCTTCCCACCCTGCTTGCTCTGTTCCCTGCTTTCCATTTTTTGGAATTTATTGTGTTTTTGGACTCTGACTTTTACCTCTTGCTGCATTGTTCTGTCTGCTGGCTTTCTGATTAAGATCTGTTTTTTCTGGCTTTGGTTTATGTGTTTGCCTGCATTGCCCAAAAGCAACTTTACAGAGATAAAGAGGTTGTGAAGTTGGAATGTCTGAGTTTAGTACTAATAAGTTTATACTTTAAAAGTGTGTCTTAAAGCCAGTGGTGACTGTGGTGAATTAAAAACTTCCTAAAATGGCATGAGGACAAAGCCTCGAGAGGAATCAAAATCAAAATGGAACCTCATTCTCATCTGGGTAGCACCAAATGTCCATTCATTACAGTTCTATCATTGTTAAGGTGTACTGTTCATTTTAACCTTTCAGTTGTAGCAAACTGTTTATATTATTTACAGTCCAAATCCATACTCAGAGATCTTAAGTTGCTCACTAAATTCATGTATCTAAGAGCCCCTACATCTAAAGCACTTATTGCAATGTAAACTATTATTCAACATGATTTTAATTGTAGTTTTTCGATAGAAACTAAAATGAAAAAAAAAAAGAAAGAATTTGTAGCATTAATAGTATGCGTCCCCTTAAAATACATTCAGTACATCATCATAATCTATTTAGCAGAGGAGAATGTAATGCAGTTATTTTTAATGATAATCTAGATCTTATACAAAAGCTGGACATAAATAAATGATGCAGTTTTATATACTAGCACCATTTGTAGCCACAACAAGTCTCCTAAAGGTTTCAGCTGATTATTATTTATAGACATCCAGCACAGGGTGTGCAGTTTTAAATTTCAAACACTGACTGTAAAAGCATTACTTACATATTTGACAATCCACAGGACAGTTTATACCTATTGTAGACAGGACCTGTAAAACCTGTAGCCACACCAACCTTTCACAAAAACCAATATAGTTAATTGTTAATTATATTTACAGCATTTGGCAGACACCATTATCCAGAGTGAATTATCTTATTTATACAAATGAGCAGGTGAGGGTTAAGGGCTTTGATCAAGGCCAGCCTTGGCTGCTTGGTGATAATAGGAACTGAATTCTGAACTTTCCAATCAGAAGTCTGCCATCTTACCCACTGAGTTACCAATTCACTAATGTTATTCCTTTTTAGAAACACCCTATAAAAACAAACTAATCATAAGATGTGTTGATAGAGGCATGGGAAATTCTTTAGTTGAAAGACTTCCTGGTAGGTTATCGTAATAAGCACCACATTTTTCTGGTTTGTATAAGCATGCAGTGCGTCGAGTTAATTGCTGCAGGGTAGCTCATCTAGTGTATCAAGGATTACAGCCAAAAACAAAAGTGAAACAATTAACTACTGTAGTATACAAAATATACCATATACCACAAATAAAACTATTTCTAATGTTAAAAATGATTAAAAGCTAATTTTTGATGTGCTGAACAAGTGAAATATTTTCTATGTTAAGAGTATTCATTTTAATCCTCCTTTGAAATAGCATCTGTTAAGCATTTTAAGACAATTGCAAGTGAGTCTTTAAAAGAAAAACCCATTTGTCTAATCATAAAGAAACAGCCTAATATAAAAAATAAAAAAAAATAAAAATAAAAGTGCAGAAATATATGATAATAAAATGTTTAACTATATTCCTAGCCAAAGTATAAGTGCTTTAAAAAAACTGCCATTGTTGACTTTAACTTGTGGTATGCCAGCTACAATCCTATTTGTGGAGGAAGTAAATCCTAGGAAAGGGGTCTCCAGTCTCATGTAGAAAGTTGTTTTCAGTCAAGAAGAAGCCACACCTGAGTTTACCTGATAAATTAGATGATCTTCTCTTTCACTAAACTCTGAGGTTTTCTTTGGCTTAGTCAAAATGTAACCTGTAACCAAACCAGCTCCTTCTTTCTTTCTTTATTGCTAGTAATAATTACATTTCTGAAAAGTGAAGTATCTTGGCTTAGAAGATAGTCTTGGAAAACAAGCTCAGTGACCTAAGGGCAAGGGTCAAGTTTCATAGGGACAATCAGGACCGCAACCTTCTCTGCTTCACCAAGACATGGCTGAACCCAAGTCAAGTCAAGTTTATTTATATTGCGCTTTTCACAACAGACATTGTTTTAAAGGTAAATGGTGAATGGTGTGTGTTTATCCCTGATGATCAGCCATGGACACTGTGGCAAGGAAAAACTCCCTTGGATGTTATGAGGAAGAAACCTTGAGAGGAACCAGACTCAAAAGCAGAACCTCATCCTCATTTTGGTGATATCAAGAGTGTGATTATAGTCTTTAAACAATAAAGAACACTGGAAAGTGAGAACATGAGCACTAGAGTGTGTGATTATAAGTTATGTTCTTTCTACAGTCTTTTACAGTCATTGTAATTATAACATACTGAGCAACTCATAAAATAGCTCAACATTTGTGATCATCACAGATCCAACACCAGCTTCTCCATGCCAGAGCCTTTAAACACTCCAGGAGGTCCAATGTCAAAACTCCACACATAAAGTGGGACTGGTATGTCTCTGGGTGGTTCAGGAAGTTTGCGAGTTCTGCATCTATTTCTTTAAAGGTCCACAATCTTCGTGACTGGAGCTGGAGCAACCTCAGGATGGGGAGAGAAATAGAAGCAGTGGAGAGGAATTAGCGTAGCTGCTGTTCATGATATTAACAGCACAAGTTGATAATGTGATGTGATCAGATGTTCTGGAGCACAAGGTTATGATGTGATGTGTGTTATGTGTAGAACTCGCTAAAAACATATGTCTTTAATCTACACTTAAACTGGGAGAGTGTGTCTGAGCCCCGAACACTGTCAGGAAGACTATTCCAGAGTTTAAGATAAGATAAGATAAGATAAACTTTAATGATCCCGAAGGAAATTTTTAAGTGGCCAGCTGCCCACACATAAAAACACAATCATTCCTAAAAAAATAAAATAAAACACAATAAATAGATAAAAAATAAAATGATAAAAAGGTACAAGCAAATATAAACATAAACAATCACCCAAAATCAAAATCAAGCCAAGTTTCCCAGAATTCCAGCCTAATCAAAAAGATAAAGTAAAAGCTCTCAACACAGAGTGTTGTGCAGTCTGATGGCTCGTGGGACAAAAGACTTCCTAAGTCTGTCTGTGGTGCAGCGTTGGGATAAAAGTCTGCTGCTGAAGCTGCTCTTCCTCTTACTGATGGCCTCATGCATAGGGTGTGTCACATTGTCCATGATTGCCTGAAGTCTCAACAATGTCCGTTGTTCGGCCACCTCCTCCACTGAGGCCAGCTTCAGTCCCACAACAGAGCTAGCCCTCCTGATGATCTTATTTAGTCGGGTCAGGTTTTTCTTGCTTGTGCCGCACCAGCACACCACAGCGTACAGCAGAGCACTTTCGATGACTGATTGATAAAACATACTAAGAAGCTTGGTGGAAATATTAAAAGATGCCAGCCTTCGCAGGAAGTACATCCTGGTTTGACATTTTTTACTGAGCAGGGTGGTGTTCTCGTTCCAGTCCAGTTTCTTGTCCAACACCACTCCCAAATATTTATAAGACGTGACCGTCTCCACCAGGTCACCATCAATGCATATTGGCTGGGAGAGGGGGGGTTGTCTTCTGAAGTCCAGAATTAGTTCTTTCGTTTTTCTAATATTTAGCAGTAGCTGGTTCTGCTTGGACCAAAGAACAAAATCCTGCACCAGCTGCCTGTACTCCACCTCCTTGTCTTCCTTAATGCAGGCCACAATGACGGTATCATCTGAGAATTTCTGTATGTGGCAAGCCTCTGTGTTGTGTTGGAAGTCGGTCGTGTACAGAGCAAACAACATTGGAGAAAGAACTGTACCTTGAGGTACTCCCACACTGCTGCAAAGTGTTCTGGAAAGGCTGGCCCCCATTCTGACAAACTGGGGTCTGTCCTTCAGATAGTCCATGATCCAGGATATTAAGTATGGCTCGACTGCCATACTCCTGAGTTTTTCCTGCAGAATTGGGGTTGGATTGTGTCAAATGCGCTGGAGAAATCAAAAAACAACATTCTCACTGCACATCCCCCTTCATCAAGGTAAGACAAAGTGCGGTGGAGGAGATGCAGGACAGCATCCTCCACTCCCACCCTCTCCCTATACGCAAACTGCAGTGGATCCTGGGCATGTTGCACCTGGGGCTTCAGCAACTGCAGCACTAACCTCTCCAAAGTTTTCATTATGTGAGAGGTCAGTGCAATTGGTCTGTAATCTTTATTGTCCCTAGGCTGCTTGGCCTTGGGCAAAGGAATGATGCATGAGGTCTTCCAGAGTGTTGGTATTATTCCAAGGCGCAGGCTCAGGTTAAAGAGGTGCTGGAGAGGACCTCCTAGCTCATCCGCACATGTCTTCAGGAGCCTGGGGCACAACCCATCTGGGCCTGCTGCTTTCCTGGTCTTCAGTTTCTTCAGCTCTCTCCTTACCTGATGTTCAGTAAGAGAGGTGTAATGAGGGAGAGCTAATTCCACCAGTGCAGGTTCATTTGTAGAATAAGGAGGAAATAGAGGGGAATGAGATGAGGTGGGTGGGGGCTTTGCGGATGAATTAAACCTATTGAAATGATCATTCAGATTATTGGCTCGCTCCACACTGTCTCCTCCCGATGCAGCCCCTTAGGAGCTAAATGTCAGAATGTTCTACCGCCTTTAGTGGACTTTGCTATTCTAGGAACTACTAGAAGACCAGAGTTTTGAGATCTGAAGGAGCGTGATGGATTGTAGCGTGTTAGAAGACTGGAGAGATACATGGAGATAAACCATTTAGTGTTTTATAATTAAGAAGCAGTAGTTTGTAGTCTATTCAAAACTTAACAGGAAGCCAGTGTAGGGATGATAGGATCGGGGTTATATGGTGATATTTCCTCGACCTTGTAAGAACTCTGACTGCTGCATTCTGGACAATCTGTAGCTTGTTTATTAATGATGCAGGACATCCACCTAGTAACGCATTACAGTAGTCTATTCTGGAGGTCATGAATGCATGGACGAGCTACTCTGCATCAGATATAGACAACATGTTTCTTAGCTTAGAAATATTTCTAAGGTGAAATAAGCTGTTTTTGTACCATGGTTGATATGATTTTTGAAAGACAAGTTGCTCTAAAATAACTCCCAGGTCTTTTACCGTTGAACTAGTGGTTACAGTCTGTCTAAATGCAGGTTGAGATGCTGGAGCTTCTGTGTACTGGTTTTTGGGCCGATGAGCAAAATCTCTGTCTTATAAGAAGTTAATATTAGAAAGTTATGAGTCATCCAGTCTTTTAATTCTTTAACACACACAGTTCTTCTTCTTCTTCTTTCGGCTGCTCCCATTAGGGGTCGCCACAGCGGATCATCCGTTTCCATACCACCCTGTCCTCTACATCTGCCTCTTTCACACCAACTACCTGCATGTCTTCCCTCACCACATCCATGAACCTCCTCCTTGGCCTTCCTCTTTTCCTTCTACCTGGTGGCTCCATCTTCAGCATTCTTCTACCAATATAATTCATGTCCCTTCTCTGCACATGTCCAAACCATCTCAATCTCGCCTCCCTCACCTTGTCACCAAAACATCCTACATGCGCTGTCCCTCTAATAAACTCATTTCTAATCTTGTCCATCCTCGTCACTCCCAACGAAAACCTTAACATCTTCAGTTCTGCTACCTCCAGCTCTGCCTCCTTACTTTTACTCAATGCCACTGTCTCTAATCCATACAACATCGCAGGTCTCACCACAGTCCTATAAACTTTCCCTTTCATTCTTGCAGATACCCTACTATCACAAATCACTCCTGTCACTCTTCTCCACCCACTCCACCCTGCCTGCACTCTTTTCTTTACTTCTCTAACACACTCTCCATTACTCTGCACTGTTGACCCCAGGTACCTGAACTCCTCCACCTTCTTCACCTCTTTTCCTGCAACCGCATCACCCACTGCCCTCCCTCTCATTCACACACATGTACTCTGTCTTACTCCTACTGACTTTCATTCCCCTTCTCTCCAGCGCATATCTCCACCTCTCCAGGCTCTTCTCAACCTGCTCTACTCTCACCACAAATCACAATATCATCTGCAAACATCATAGTCCAGGAGACTCCTGTCTGACCTCGTCCGTCAACCTGTCCATCACCACTGCAAACAGGAAAGGGCTCAGGGCCGATCCTTGATGCAGTCCAACCTTCACCCTGAACCAGTCTGTCGTACCTACTGCACACTTCACTGCCGTCACACTGTCCTCATACATGTCCTGCACCACCCTCACATACTTCTCTGACACACCTGACTTCCTCATACAATACCACAACTCCTCTCTTGGCACTCTGTCGTACGCTTTCTCTAAATCCACAAATACACAATGCAATTCCTTCTGTCCTTCTCTATACTTCTCCATCAACATCCTCAAAGCAAATAAGGCATCTGTGGTGCTCTTCCTCGGCATGAAACCATACTGTTGCTCACAGATGGTCACCTCTTCTCTCAGCCTGGCTTCCACTACTCTTTCCCATAACTTCATGGTGTGACTGATCAACTTAATTCCCCTGTAGTTACTGCAGGTCTGCACATCTCCCTTATGCTTAAAGATCGGTACCAGCACACTCCTTCTCCATTCCTCAGGCATCCTCTCCCCTTCCAGAATCCTGTTAAACAATCTGGTTAAAAACTCCACTGCCATCTCTCCTAAACATCTCCACGCTTCTACCGGTATGTCATCTGGTCCAACCGACTTTCCATTCTTCATCCTCTTAATCGCTGCTCTCACTTCCTCCTTACTAATCCTATCTACATCCTGCTTCACCAACTCCACATCATCCAACCTTCTCTCTCTGTGATTTTCCTCATTCATCAGCTGCTCAAAATACTCCCTCCACCTTCTCAACACACTCTCCTCACTAGTCAACACATTTCCCTCTCCATCCTTTATTGCTCTAACTTGCAGTACATCCTTCCCAGCTCGGTCCCTCTGCCTGGCCAATCGGTATAAATCCTTTTCTCCTTCCTTAGTGTCCAACCTCTTATACAGCTCCTCATATGCCTTTTCCTTGGCTTTCGCCACATCCCTTTTTACCTGCTGCCGCATCTCCTTGTACTCCTGCCTACTTTTCTCATCACTCTGTCTATCCCACTTCTGTTTTGCCAACCTCTTTCCCCTAATGCTCTCCTGCACTTCCTCATTCCACCACCACGTCTCCTTGTCTTGCTTTCTATTTCCAGATGTCACACCAAGTACTTTTCTAGCTGCCTCCCTCATCACTCCTGCAGTAGTTGCCCAATCATCCGGCACCTCTTCACCACCACCAAGCCCCTGTCTGACCTCTTCCCTGAACCTCACACTACACTCTTCCTCCTTCAGTTTCCACCATCTTATTCTTCTTTCAATCCTTACTTTCCTCCTCTTCTTCTTCGCCTCCAAAACCATCCTACAGACCACCATCCGATGCTGTCTAGCTACACTGTCCCCGCCAACACCTTACAGTCTCCAATCTCCTTCAGGTTGCATCTCCTGCATAGCACATAGTCCACCTGTGTGCACCTTCCTCCACTCTTATCGTCACCCTATGATCCTCCTTCTTCTTAAAATACGTGTTCACCACTGCCATTTCCATCCTTTTAGCAAAATCTACCACCATCTGCCCTTCCACATTCCTCTCCTTAAAACCATACCTACCCATCACCTCCTCATCACCTCTGTTCCTTCACCTACATGCCCATTAAAGTCTGCCCCAATCACCAATCGTTCTTTCCTAGGTACACCATCTACCACTTCATCTAATTCACTCCAGAATCTTTCCTTTTCCTCCATCTCACAGCCAACTTGTGGAGCATAGGCACTGATGACATTTATCATCATCCTTCAACTTCCACCTTCACGATCATCACCTTATCAGAAACTCTCTTCACCTCCACTACACTCTTACTGTACTCTTCCTTCAGAATCACCCCTACACCATTTCTCTTCCCATCCACACCATGATAAAACAGTTTAAACCCACCTCCAATGTTCCTGGCCTTACTCCCTTTCCACTTGGTCTCCTGAACACACAGCATATCTACCTTTCTCCTCTCCATCATATCAGCTATCTCTCTCCCTTTACCCGTCATAGTACCAACATTTAAAGTACCAACCCGAACCTCTACTCTCCTACACTGCTCCTTTTCCTGCCGTCTCTGTAGACGTCTTCCTCCTCTCCTTCTCCTCCTTCGGCCAACAGTAGCCCAATTTCCACCGGTACCCTGTCGGCTAACGATACCTGTGGCGGTCGTTGTTAACCCGGGCCTCGACCGATCCGGTATGAAATTCTCCTTTGTGATCCGCATATTTGATTTGGCACATGTTTTACGCTGGATGCCCTTCCTAACGCAACCCTCCCCATTTACCCGGGCTTGGGACCGGCACTAAGAGTGCACTGGCTTTTGCCCCCCTAATGGCAGGGTTCTTTAACACACACAGTTATCCGAGCTAATTGAGTGTATCGCCTGGTTTTGATGAGATATATAGCTGGGTATCATCAGCATAACAGTGGAAGCTAATTCTATGCCTTCTAATAATATTTCCCAAGGGAAGCATGTATATTGTGAAAAGCAGGGGTCCTAGAACTGAACCTTGTGGCACGACATAGTTTACTAGCATTAACCTGGATAGCTCTCCATTTAAGTCTACAAAATGGTAACGATCGGACAGGTAATATTTAAACCAGCTTAATGCCTGTCCCTGAATGCCGATATAATTTTGTAAGCGATCGAGGAGATCATGATCTATAGTGTCGAATGCAGCACTAAGATCTAGTAAAACTAACAGCGAGATGAAGCCTTGGTCTGAAGCTAAAAACAGGCCATTAGTGATTTTAACTAGAGCAGTTTCTGTGCTATGATGGAACCTGAAACCTGACTGAAACTTTTCAAAGATATTGTTCTCTTGTAAGTAGGAACAGAACTGGGCAGAGACAATCTTTCCTAAAATCTTAGACATAAATGGGAGATTTGAAATAGGTCTGTAATTTGATAGCGTGTTTGGATCCAAATTAGGTTTTTTAATAAGGGGCTTAATAACTGCTAACTTGAGGGATTTAGGGATGTGACCCAAATATAGTAAGGAGTTAATAATATTGAGAAGAGGCTCTTAAGTTGTATGTAACACTTCCTTCACCATCTCAGAGCATGACTTGAGGAATGGCATTCAGGAGAGTGAATACCAGGAAGGCAGCAGGACCAGATGGCATCACAGGTTGGGTTTGGAAAGTCTGCACTGACCAGCTAGCACCGGTGTTCACAGAGATTCGGCAGCTTTTCAAGATGGCGCCGGTGAGGTTGGCTGCAGTCATGACTGCTCTGGCTATGCGTTGTCTTTTTTTGTTTATTTTATATTATATTTTTATTTACATAGTTACAGTTCCATTTATACAGGATGGTCATCATTAGATATGACAGAGCCACTTATATCTATTGGTATACAATCCTCTCACCTTTCACCGTTTTTAAACCCTGACTCATGCTGGCCGAGCGAGATCCTGAGGAAGAACAAAGAACACGACCTGTATTGACATCCGAGAGGGAAACAAGCCGGCATCAGAAACAGGCTGAGGGCACGCGCACATCACGCTCCCTTACCTAGTATCCAGAAAGCCAACGTCCAGTCACTGAAAAACAAGCTCAACGACCTCAGGGCCGAGACATGGCTGAACCCAGTGGTGCCAGACCACGCCATCCAGCCGGCCGAGTTTTTCTCGGTTTACCGCATGGACAGAACACTGGAGTCGGGAAAGTCATGAGGAGGTAGAGTGTGTCTGATAGTGAACAACCAGTGGTGCGACAGTGCTAGCATGATTCCTCTTTCACGCTCCTGCACACCATATGTGGAACTACTGACCAACAAATTTCGGCCCTCTATCTACCTCAGGATTTCAGCTCGGCCATAGTCAGTGCCGTTTATATTCCACCTCAAGCGGACACAGACACTGCAGTATGGGACTTACACGAGACAATAACGCTAAAACAAACACAGCATCGGGACTCTGCGCTCATTGTGGTGGGAAACTTTAACAGTGCCAACCTCAAGCGCACACTACCAAACTTTCAGCAGCACATACCCCACCAGGGGCAAAAGAACAATGGACCACTGCTACACACCATGTAAGAACAGCTACAAGGCACAATCACGTCCACTGTTCGGGAAATCGGACCACTACGGAAGAAACTGGAGTCACAGTGCTAACATGGTGGCTCTAGGAGACTGTGGCAGGGACTAAGAAACATCACGGACTATAGAACATCATCTTCCAGAATGGGGAATGCGGACGCTTCTCTGGCTGAAGAGCTAAACATATTTTACGCTCGCTTCGAGGCTGCAGCTAACCACACTAGAGCCCACAATGACTACCACCCTGTAGCCCTGACCTCAGTAGTGATGAAGTGCTTTGAAAGACTGGTCAGAGACTTCATCACTGCGACACTACCAGACACACTGGATCCTCTACAGTTCACGTACTGCCAGAACTGCTCTACTGAGGACAACATTTCTCATCTTCTCCATACAACGATAAGTCACCTAGACTACAGAAAAGGGAATTATGCAAAGATGCTGTTTGTAGACTACAGTTCAGAATTGAACACCATAACTCCCTCCACGCCTGCCGCTGTGTCAATGGATCTTCCACACAAGCCACAAGCGTCTGTCTGCCCAAACCAAACCAAACAGACTTACAGGTGTTGCCTTCAGGAAATCACTTCCGCTCCCTGAAAGCAAACACAAAGAGAATGAGGAGGAGCTTCTTCCCGCAGGCCATTCGGAGTTTAAACCAGGAAACACCCAGGAACTAGTACTGGACCTCTCTTTCCATCTTTAATTTTTTGCACTATGACAATTTAATCTCTGGACTGTCACTTTAAATGTGGACTTGCACAGCACAGTGCCCTTTATACCACACCATATAATGTTAATCCCCTTAAATTTTACTGTTTTACTGTCATATGCATCCATGTATATACATATTTTCACATATTATATCTTCATATATTTTATATAGTTCTTCCGATATAGTTTATACTTTTTTTCTACCTTACTTTTTTCTTTCTTCTTCTTTTGGCTGCTCCCATTAGGGGTCACCACAGTGGATCATCTGTCTCCACACCACCCTGTCCTCTACATCTGCCTCTTTCACACCAACTACCTGCATACATTTCCATCACATCCATTAACCTCCTCCTTGATTTTCCTCTTTTCCTCCTTCCTGGTGGCTCCATCCTCAGCATTCTCCTCCTTTGCACATGTCCAAACCATCTCAATCTCACCTCCCTAACCTTGTCACCAAAATGTCCTACATGCGCTGTCCCTCTAATAAACTTATTTCTAATCTTGTCCATCATCGTCACTCCCAACGAAAACCTTAACATCTTCAGCTCTGCTACCTCCAGCTCCACCTCCTGTCTTTTACTTAATGCCACTGTCTCTAAACCATACAACATCTCAGGTCTCACCACAGTCCTATAAACTTTCCCTTTCACTCTCACAGATACTCTTCTATCACAAATCACTCCTGCTATCACTCTTCTCCACCCACTCCACCCTGCCTGCACTCTTTTCTTCACTTTTCTAATACACTCTCCATTACTTTGCACTGTTGACCCCAGGTACCTGAACTCCTCCACCTTCTCCACCTCTTCTGCAACCGCACCTCATATGCTTATGCTTGAATGCCGGACCGTCGTAAAAAGCATTTCAATGCATTTCGCAATCTGTATATATGTGTATGTGACAAATAAATTTGATTTGATTTGATATTCAACCTCTCTCTGGAACAGTCTGTTGTCCTCTCATGCTTTAAAGAGTATACCATTGTTCCTGTCCCGAAGAAGCTTCAGCCCGCCTGCCTCAATGACTACCACCTTTAGCCCTGACCTCAGTAGTGGTGAAGTACTTTGAAAGACTGTTTAGAGACATCATCACTGCATCACTACTTGACACACTGAATCCTCTACAGTTTGCGTAACGCCGAAACTGCCCTCTGAGGAACGCCACCTGGACTACAGAAAAGGGAATTATGTGAAAATGTTGTTTGTGGACTACAGTTCATCATTTAACACCATAATTCCTTCTACATTCACCTGTAAGTTGAGACTCAGCCTGCAACTGTGTCAATGGATCATCAACGTTCTGACTGGCAGACTACAAACCGTACGGGTGTGCAAACACACCTTATCCACCCTCACCCTCAGCAGTGGAGCTCCCCAGGGTGGTGTTCTGAGCCCCCTGCTGTACTTACTGTACACACATTTGACTGTGTTGCAACCCCACCACCATAATCAAGTTGGTGATCAAGACACTATTGTGGTGGGCCTAATCTCCAACAATGATGTCTACATATGGGAGAAAAAAAACTGGAGAGATGGTGCCAGGAAAACAATCTTCTCCTGAACGTAAGCAAGACAAGGAGTTGATGGTGGACTTTAGTACCAAGCAGGAGTGGTCATACCATCCGCTAAACATCAACAGGACCCAGGTGGAGAGAGTTGACAGTTTCTGGTACCTATCTGTTCACATCACACGGGACCTGTCTTGGTCCCGTCCCAACACACTGGTGAAGAAGCCTGGCAGCATCTGTACCATCTGAGATGCTTAAGGGACTTTAAACTACCCTCTCAGTTGCTAAAGACTTTCTACACCTGATTCGTCGAAGCCTGGGTTACCATCAACCGCCACATGCATTGTTAGCCAACAGGGTACCTGTGGAAAAAGGAGGAAAAAGAGAGGAGGAAGATGCCTACAGAGACAGCAGGGAAATGAGAAGTGTAGGAGAGTGGCAGTTTGGGTTGGTACTTTAAATGTTGGTACTATGACTGGTAAAGGGAGAGAGGGAGCTGATATGATGAAGAGGAAATATGTAGATATGTTGTGTGTTCAGAAGACCAAGTGGAAAGAGTAAGACCAGGAACATTGAAGGTGGGTTTAAACCAGACATGGGCAAACTACGGCCCGCGGGCCACACACGGCCCGTTGGGTTTATTAATCCGGCCCGCTGAACGTGACCAAATTCTATTAAAATAGGTACGGGTAAACCTTGTTCAATTTACCTTTCCCCTGTAATGCCCACGATTCCCTGTCTATCAGCTAGAATTCTGACCCTCAAAGACCTGTTAGTCTGCCTTTAAAATGTCTACCTCCACTACATTTATTATCCTAAATTAGATGCACCTGTTTGAGGTCATTAGCTGCATAAAGACACCTGTCCACCCCATAAAATCAGTAAGAATCCAACTACTAACATGGCCAACACCAAAGAGTTGTCCAAAGACACTAGAGACAAAATTGTACACCTCCACAAGGCTGGAAAGGGCTACGGGGAAATTGCCAAGCAGCTTGGTGAAAAAAGGTCCACTGTTGGAGCAATCATTAGAAAATGGAAGAAGCTAAACATGACTGTCAATCTCCCTTGGACTGGGGCTCCATGCAAGATCTCACCTCGTGGGGTCTCGATGATCCTAAGGAAGGTGAGAAATCAGCCCAGAACTACACGGGAGGAGCTGGTCAATGACCTGAAAAGAGCTGGGACCACCGTTTCCAAGGTTACTGTTGGTAATACACTAAGACGTCATGGTTTGAAATCATGTGTAGTGAGGTCCTTTATGGGGCCTTTTATCTTAAAATGTACCTTTTTTTAAAAGCATAAAAAAGCGTAGCCCCTTTAAGAGGTAGGCCCCAGTGAGTGCATTGCCCCTTTAAGAGGAAGTGGCCCGATTAGCGTGAGCGAATGAACAAACGCTTCGGATTCCGTACTCTTATAAAGTGTCTGAGCAGCTGTGAGGAATGGTTGCTGCTTGATTGTCTGTTTGTTTCATCGTCAGATTTCTTCTCTAATAAGGTGAGCAATCGATGTTTTCTTTTGTGTTCAGGTAGAAAGAAGTATTGTTTTATGGGGTTTTTCTCTTCCATAGGCTGCGTTTATCCTTCATGTGCAAGTGTTGTGCATTTAATAAGAGGTAAGGGAGGATAATTTTCCCCTTTTGGTGTTTGGTTGCTATCCTGCTTTTTAATCTATAAGAGTTTGGTTTTAGGGTGATCAGATTTGCTCTTTGGTGGCTGGACTGTGGCTGTGCTGTTTGTTTGCCATTTGAGTGTGGTATTGTTGTGCAGGCCTGGTTAATGCTGAACGTGTGTTTTTTTAGTTATGATGTGATTATGCAGTTCTATGTTTTATTTTGTTTTTTAGGAACTGCATTTGGTCACTGCTGTCCTTCTTTACCCTTTATTTTTGGGTTTTGTGATTTAATGTTTGTTTGGTTTTCTTTATTTAAGGCACCCATCACGTTGTATGGATGCTGTGTTTAGCTGATTGTTAAAAAGACTATAGGGGGATTGTTTGCAGACATTTTACTGTATGATAACCAACTGATTTTGTGTATCTGTTCCTTTCCAGTGGATCATCTGGGAGCACTGGTTGGATTGTGGGTGTTGGTCCTTTGATGGTGGAATCTGTGCTACGGTTTACTCTGCATGCTGTGTGAATTTTATGAATTTACGGTGTGTGGGTGTGCGCGTGCGTGTGTGTGTTGATGTGTTTTTCTTTACAGGCACCATTTTGGGTGAACCTTTTGGGGTTAAAGTGGGCCTGCACCGTGGCCTGTCAGTCTTCCTTTGTATCCACTGGAATGTTTGGTGTTAATTGGTAATTGTAACAGTTGGTATCCTTTTAATATGATTCATGTTGCAGTTTTAAATAAAATAAGGTACCAATAACAAAGGTTTATATTTTAACTGATTCTGGATGTGTTGAGGAGGTTAATAAAATTCAACACTAAAATAAGAAATCTGTCTCTGTTCCTTTTTATTTGGTACACACTGAACCTGTTTAATTTAAATTAGTATTTCCCATGGGTAGATCCCAGGGCGGTGTAGTCGAGTAACAAGTACATATTAGGGTCTTTTGGGCCCCTCACGCTACAATCTGGCGCAGTCGGCAGGATGTGTGTGGACTATAGACAGCTAAACAGTAAGACTCGTCGAGATGCCATTCCATTGCCAAGCATTGACGATTTCCTGGATGCACTTTCTGGGGCTAAAAGGTTCTCTACCTTAGATTTGGCCAGTGGATACAACCAGGTGCCCGTGGCTGAGAAGGATAAGGGGAAGACTGCATTCTGCACGCCATTTGGACTTTTTGAATTCAATCTTATGCCCTTTGGCCTCTGCAATGCACCTAGTACATTCCAGAGACTTATGGAACGGCTTTTCGGTGCACAACAT
The DNA here is from genome assembly GCF_014805685.1 of Silurus meridionalis. NCBI lineage: Eukaryota > Metazoa > Chordata > Actinopteri > Siluriformes > Siluridae > Silurus > Silurus meridionalis. The sequence continues at coordinate 27,891,151 of NC_060890.1, forward strand.
TTTCAGTCTTTACTGTTGTACCTGGATGATGTTATTGTGTTTTCATCTACCGTAGATCAGCACCTTGTCCGGTTGGAGTCCGTGCTGTTTAGACTACAGAAGGAGGGACTAAAAGTTAAGCTGGAAAAATGCTGCTTCTTTCAAACAGAAGTGAAGTATCTTGGCCATGTGATCACTGAAGAGGGTGTTTCCACCGACCCTGAAAAGGTAGCGGCTGTGTCAACTTGGGGTCATCCCACCACAGTGTCCGAGCTGAGATCATTCCTTGGATTCGCCAGTTATTATAGACGTTTTGTGGAGGGTTTCTCCAAATTAGCAGCACCATTGCATCATCTGGTTGCTACACTTACTGGCAAACACCATAGGACGGGTGCAAGGCACCCAATAGGAACTGCATGGACTAAGGAGTGTGAAGAGAGTTTTAATAACTTTAAAAGTCTCCCTGACCACTGCCCCAGTGTTGGCTTATGCAGACTTTTCTCTGCCTTTTATTTTGGAGATTGATGCCAGTCATAGTGGCTTGGGAGCTGTGCTGTCTCAAGATCAGGATAGACGAGTAAGGCCAGTTGCCTATGCCAGCAGAGCTTTATCCCCCTCTGAAAGAAATATGTCCAATTACAGCTCTATGAAGCTTCAGTTTTTGGCCTTGAAGTGGGCAATGACAGAAAAGTTTCGTGAGTATCTTTTGGTGCATAAGTGTGTTGTGTGGACTGACAACAATCCACTCAGTTATTTGAATACATCAAAATTAGGAGCGACTGAACAGAGGTGGGCAGCCCAGTTTTCTGACTTTGATTTTACAATTCGTTACCGCTCAGGAAGAACAAATGTTAATGCAGACTCTCTTTCAAGGCCAACCCCATTCTGTTGACATCTCATCAGGGTTAGAACCTCTTCTTCCAGGGATTCCCCTTCCAGAAAGTTTGCAGTTACATCCTGACTTAATACCTACTTTGGTAACACAACTGGCAATTTCTGTGCTCCCAAGTCATGACATTAATCACTTGATCACTCTTCAGCAACAGGATCCAGTTATAGGCCCTTTTCTTAATTTTTGGCATCAGAAAAGAAGCCCTGATTGGTTGGAACGGAAAAGACTTTCTAGGTCTGTTCAAGAACTGGTACGGCAGTGGGATCATTTGTTTGATCGAGAGGGGCTCCTGTATCGTAGATTCCACCGGCCCGATGGTGGTGAAGAACAATACCAGTTGATCCTACCTGAAGCCTTGAGGGAAGAAGTATTGCAGCAGTTGCATCAGGGTCACGAGCACCAGGGCATCGAGAGGACAACGGAGTTGGTGCGGCAAAGGTGCTATTGGCCAGGGATGTATGAACACATAAAACAGTGGTGTCAGCCATGTGCTATGGCAAAAACCCCTTTCATCCATAACTCGTACTCCAATGGGGCATCTGTTGGCCTCTAGACCGAATCAGATCTTGGCCATAGATTTCACCCTTCTCGATCGCTCAAGAGATGGAAGAGAGCATGTCTTAATTATGACTGATGTCTTCTCTAAGTTTACCCAGGCAGTTTCTACTAGAGATCAACGGGCCCCTACAGTGGCAAGAGTACTTGTTCAAGAGTGGTTCTATAAGTTTGGGATGCCTGCTCGTATCCACTCCGACCAAGGTTGAAATTTTGAAAGTGCTCTAATTCAGAAGTTGTGTGAACTCTATGGAATCCAGAAGACCTGCACTTCTCCTTATCATCCTCAAGGAAATGGACAGTGCGAACGATTTAATAGGACGTTGCATGGCCTTCTGAGAACTCTTCAGCCAGATCAGAAGCATGATTGGCCCCTTTATCTCCCCCAGATGATTTTTTCATATAATACCACTATTCATCAATCTACAGGCGAGTCCCCTTATTTTTTAATGTTTGGTCAAGAACCTCATTTACCTGTTGACTTTCTTTTGGGTAGAGTTAAGGAGCCAGTAACAGGATCTGTGAGTGAGTGGGTGCAAGAGCATCGCCAACGTCTGCAAATAGCTTTTGATACAGCTAAGGAACGGCTGAAAGCTGCTGCAGTCCTTCGGAAGGAGTGTCATGACCAGCAGGTGACTTCTGTGGGTTTCAGGGAAGGTGAGCTGGTCTATCTTCGAGCTAATGATATTCGAGGAAGAGCAAAAATCCAAGATGTTTGGGGGCCTACAGTTTATAGAATAATTAAAGCCCCCAAGGACGGTGGGGCTGTCTATTCCATCTTGCCCCTTCATGGAAGTGGTAATGTCAAACATGTGCATTGTGTCCATCTTCGAGCTGCACCTGTCAACTTGCCACCTGCATTCCCGGGTCCATCAACAGGTACTGGTTCATCAGTAGGTGATGAAGAGCTGGAGGGAGATTGGTGGATTGCTCCTCAGTCTGTAGAAGAGGCCCCAATTTTGGATCTTGTTGAACGTACCTTGAGTCAAAAAGTGGGTGTCCCAGTCGTTGATGAAGATGTAAATCACACGGACGAAAGTTGGGATTCTGTTCCTAGTATTAGTGGATTTCAGCCCAGACGGAGTACCAGAGAGACTGCAGGAAGACATTCCAATCCTCATCATTTGCCAGTAGCTATAAGTAGAGTTGATAGGGCTGCAGCCTCTCAAGTCCCTGGGTCTAGTAATATGACATTGGCTGTTTTTAGGCCATGGGTTTAGTTTTTCTCTTATCGTCGGGGCGCTGATAACAAAAGGGGGGTAGATTGTAGTAAGGTCCTATATGGGGCCTTTTATCTGAAAATGTACCTTTTTTAAAAGCATAAAAAAGTGTAGCCCCTTTAAGAGGTAGGCCCCAGTGAGTGCATTGCCGCTTTAAGAGGAAGTGTCCCGATTAGCGTGAGCGAATGAACAAACGCTCCGGATTCCGTACTCTTATAAAGTGTCTGAGCAGCTGTGAGGAATGGTTGCTGCTTGATTGTCTGTTTGTTTCATCGTCAGATTTCTTCTCTAATAAGGTGAGCAATCGATGTTTTCTTTTGTGTTCAGGTAGAAAGAAGTATTGTTTTATGGGGTTTTTCTCTTCCATAGTCTGCGTTTATCCTTCATGTGCAAGTGTTGTGCATTTAGTAAGAGGTAAGGGAGGATAATTTTTCCCTTTTGGTGTTTGGTTGCTATCCTGCTTTTTAATCTGTAAGAGTTTGGTTTTAGGGTGATCAGATTTGCTCTTTGGCGGCTGGACTGTGGATGTGCTGTTTGTTTGCCATTTGAGTGTGGTATTGTTGTGCAGGCCTGGTTAAACGGAGGGGTTCGTAGGGTTTTTTTTAATAAATAATGCTAAAAGTGTGTTTTTTAGTTATGATGTGATTATGCAGTTCTAATGTTTTATTTTGTTTTTTTAGGAACTGCATTTGGTCACTGCTGTCCTTCTTTACCCTTTATTTTTGGGTTTTGTGATTTAATGTTTGTTTGGTTTTCTTTATTTAAGGCACCCATCACGTTGTATGGATGCTGTGTTTAGCTGATTGTTAAAAAGACTATAGGGGGATTGTTTGCAGATATTTTACTGTATGATAACCAACTGATTTTGTGTATCTGTTCCTTTCCAGTGGATCATCTGGGAGCACTGGTTGGATTGTGGGTGTTGGTCCTTTGATGGTGGAATCTGTGCTATAGTTTACTCTGCATGCTGTGTGAATTTTATGAATTTACGGTGTGTGGCACTTTGCGTGTGTGGGTGTGCGCGTGCGTGTGTGTGTTGATGTGTTTTTCTTTACAGGCACCATTTTGGGTGAACCTTTTGGGGTTAAAGTGGGCCTGCACCCGTGGCCTGTCAGTCTTCCTTTGTATCCACTGGAATGTTTGGTGTTAATTGGTAATTGTAACAGTTGGTATCCTTTTAATATGATTCATGTTGCAGTTTTAAATAAAATAAGGTACCAATAATAAAGGTTTATATTTTAACTGATTCTGGATGTGTTGAGGAGGTTAATAAAATTCAACACTAAAATAAAAAATCTGTCTCTGTTCCTTTTTATTTGGTACACACTGAACCTGTTTAATTTAAATTAGTATTTCCCATGGGTAGATCCCAGGGCGGTGTAGTCGAGTAACAAGTACATATTGGGGTCTTTTGGGCCCCTCACGCTACAATCACATGGCACGGAAGGTTCCCATGCTTAAACCAGCACATGTCCAGGCATGTCTTAAGTTTGCCAATGACCATGTGGATGATCCAGAGGAGCCATGGGAGAAAGTCATGTGGTCAGATGAGACCAAAATAGAACTTTTGGGTCATAATTCCACTAAACGTGTTTGGAGGAAGAAGAATGATGAGTACCATCCCAAGAACAAGGTGGTAGCATCATGCTTTGGGGGTGTTTTTCTGCACATGGGACAGGGCGACTGCACGGTATTAAGGAGAGGATGACCGGGGCCATGTATTGCGAGATTTTGGGGAACAACCTCCTTCCCTCAGATAGAGCATTAAGGATGGGTCGAGGCTGGGTCTTCCAACATGACAATGACCCGAAGCACACAGCCAGGATAACCAAGGGGTTGCTCTGTAAGAAGCATGTCAAGGTTCGCCAGTCTCCAGACCTAAACCCAATAGAGAATCTTTGGAGGGAGCTCAAACTCCGTGTTTCTCAGCGACAGGCCAGAAACCTGACTGATCTAGAGAAGATCTGTGTGGAGAAGAGGGCCAAAATCCCTCCTGCAGTGTGTGCAAACCTGGTGAAAAACTACAGGAAACATTTGACCTCTGTAATTGCAAACAAAGGCTACTGTACCAAATATTACAAGAAATGGCAGAGCAGACTCTTTCTGCTGAGGAGACTAAGGTCTTTTGGAGTGCAAGGAGAGCTACTGAAGACCTTTTTTGACTCTGTGGTGGCCTTAGCCATATTCTATGGTGTGGTCTGCTGGAGCAGCAGCATCTCTACTGCAGACAGGAAGAGACTGGACAAGCTGATCAGGAAGGCCAGCTCAGTCCTGGGGATTCCCCTGGACACTGTACAGGAGGTGGGAGAAAGGAGGATGGTAGCAAAACTATTATCATTGCTGCAGAACGCCTCTCACCCCCTGTATGAAACTGTTACCTCGTTGAGCAGCTCCTTCAGTGACAGACTGTTACATCCTAAGTGTCTGAAGAAGCGTTACAGAAGGTCTTTTCTCCCTGCTGCTATTAGACTTTACAATCAAAGCTGCTCCCAGTGAACCATTAACCATAATACACACTGTTATTACTATTCAATGGTGAAATAGTTACTGTTATTACTGTTTTAACTGTGTAAAATACTACCTGTGTGCAATATCACTTACAATACGCACAATATTACCTGCAATACGTGCAATATTACCTGCAAAACGTGCAATATTACCTGTGTGCAATACTACCTGCAATACGTACTTTTTCCTCATTTGTATTTATACACTGTGTTGTGTATATACTTTTATACTATAGTATGTCTATTGTCTATTCTTTTATATATTTGCATTTATTTTTTATTTTTTCATGCTGCTGTAACAAAGAAATTTCCCCACTGTGGGACTAATAAAGGTTTATCTTATCTTATCTCTTATCTTATTAACATTGACTTTCTCAGGTGTTCAAATACTTATTTGCAGCTGTATCATACAAATAAATAGTTTAAAAATCATATATTGTGATTTCTGGATTTTCTTTTTAGATTATGTCTCTCACAGTGGACAATTTTAGACCCCTCCATGATTTCTAAGTGGGAGAACTTGCAAAATAGCAGGGTGTTTAAATACTTATTTTCCTCACTGTATATGTATATATGTATGACCCGGCCCCGCTGTCAAATTTTAGAACCCATTGTGGCCCTTGAGTCAAAAAGTTTGCCCATCCCTGGTCTAGCCTTTTGATTTTTTCTGCTAATGAGAGGTTTGGTCACTGCAGAGTGGGCTTTCTGTCCAAATGCTTTTAAATGCCAAAACACTGTATGACGAGACAGATCCTTACCCTGTTCAGCACTGAACTGGTGAGCAATTCCAGCTGCAGTGTGGAAACGATTGCCCATTGAGATCCTCTGCAGTATCCTGTCCTCTCTTGTATTTGTCTTCTGTGGACGACCAGCCTTCTTGGCGGACTTGAATGATTTTGTGATGTTGTAAAGATTCAATATTCTTGAAATCACAGATTTGGAACAACCAACTTGTCTTGCTATGGCTGATAGGGTCATCCCTTTGGACTTCATCTGGACAACCTGCTGCTGGAGGCTTTCAGTCACTTTAGAACGGCCCACCATCTTGCAGAGTCAGTGAAACTGGAAGTTAGGCTGCCAGTTAAATAGGGGTTGACAGATAATCAAGGAAATTATCACCAGGTACCAGATTAACACCAATAACTGGGAGGTATCGGAAAGAGTTCTCTAATTTTGATCAGTGTGTTTTCTGGAAAATAATGTTGTTTTTTTTAAATGCCTTAGTTATTTTGTGGAAAAGGTGTTCTGGTATCATGGTATAGACAGGACAAAAACTCCCTCAACTGTTGAGCAGTGAAGATCACATTATTTCAGAATTGTTCAATTGTTTATAAATTGTTCTCTAATTTTGATCTCCAGTGTACATATGTGTATGTATGTATATATGTATGTATGTATGTATATATGTATGTATGTATGTATGTATATGTATGTATGTATGTATGTATATATATATATATATATATATATATATATATATATATATATATATATATATATATAAATTTTAGAACCTATTGTGGCCCGTGAGTCAAAAAGTTTGCCCATCCCTGGTTTAAACTGTTCTATCATGGTGTGGATGGAAAGAGAAATGGTGTAGGGGTGAAGAGTACAGTAAGAGTGTAGTGGAGGTGAAAAGAGCTTTTGATAGGGTGATGAACATGAAGCTGGAAGTTGAAGGGGTGATGATAAATGTCATCAGTGTTTATGCTCCACAAGTGGGTTGTGAGATGGAGGAGAAAGAAAAATTCTGGAGTAGGTTAGATGAAGTGGTAGAAGGAGTACCTAGGAATGAAAGATTGATGATTGGGGTGGATTTCAATGGGCATGTAGGTGAAGGGAACAGAGATGATGAGGAGGTGATGGTAGGTATGGTCTTAAGAAGAGGAATGTGGAAGGGCAGATGGTGGTAGATTTTGCTAAAAGGATGGAAATATCAGTGGTGAACACGTATTTTAAGAAGAAAGATGGTCATATGGTGACATATAAGAGTGGAGGAAGGTGCACACAGGTGGACTATGTTCTATGCAGGAGATGCAACCTGAAGGAGATTGGAGACTGTAAGGTGTTGGCGGGGGACAGTGTAGCTAGACAGCATCGGATGGTGGTCTGTAGGTTGGTTTTGGAGGTGAAAAATAAGAGGAGAGTGAGGACTGAAAGAAGAATAAGATGATGGAAAAAAGGAGGAAGACTGTAGTTAGAGATTCAGGGAAGAGGTCAGACAGGAGCTCTATCTATCTGGAAATAGAAAGGAAGACAAGGAGACGTGGTGGTGGAATGAGGAAGTAAAGAAGAGAATAAGGAGAAAGAGGTTGGCAAAACAAAATTGGGATCGACAGAGTGATAAGAAAAGTAGGCAAGAGTACAAGGAGATGCAGCAGCAGGTGAAGAGGAATGTGGCAAAATCCAAGGAAAAGGCATATGAGGAGCTGTAGGAGAAGTTGGACACTAAGGAAGGAGAACAGGATTTGTAGCGATTGGCCAGGCAGAGGAACTGATCTGGGAAGGATGTGCTGCAAGTTAGAGCAATAAAGGGTGGAGATGGAAATGTGTTGACTAGTGAGAAGAGTGTGTTGAGAAGATGGAGGGAGTATTTTGAGCAGCTGATGAACGAGGAAGAAAAGAGAGAGGGAAGGTTGGATGGTGTGGAGATGGTGAAGGAGCAATTGGATAGGATTAGTAAGGAGGAAGTGAGAACAGTGACTAAGAGGATGAAAAGTGGAAAGTCGTTTGGATCAGCTGACATACCAGTAGAAGCATGGAGATGTTTAGGAGAGATTCCGTGGAGTTTTTAACAAAATTGTTTAACAGGATTTTGGAAGGTGAGAAGATGCCCGAGGAATGGAGAAGGAGTGTTCTGGTCCCGATCTTTAAGAATAAGGAAGATGTGCAGACCTGCAGTAACTACAGGGGAATTAAGTTGATCAGTCACACCATGAAGTTTTGGAAAAGAGTAGTGAAAGCCAGGCTGAGAGAAGAGGTGACCATCTGTGAGCAGCAGTATGGTCACATTATTTGCTTTGAGAATGTTGATGGAGAAGTATAGAGAAGGTCAGAGGGAGTTGCATTGGAGTGTGTTTGTGGATTTAGAGAAAGCGTACGACAGGGTGGAGAGAGAAGTATGTGAGGGTGGTGAAGGACATGTATGAGGACAGTGTGACAGCAGTGAAGTGTGCAGTAGTAACGACAAACTGGTTCAAGGTGGAGGTTGGACTGCATCAAGGATTGTCTCTGAGCCCTTTCCTGTTTGCAGTGATGATGGACAGGTTGACAGACGAGGTCTGACAAGAGTCTCCATGGACTCTGATGTTTGCGGATGATATTGTGATTTGTAGTGAGAGTAGGTAGCAGGTTGAGAAGAGCCTGGAGAGGTGGAGGTACATGCTGGAGAGAAGGGGAATGAAAGTCAGTAGAAGCCTTGGGTGGTTCCATGAAATTATTGAGTAAGAACGGGAGCTTTGAGGATGGTTTGGACTGTAGTTAATGTCAACAGACTGCTACAGTGACTCAGGACTACATTTCGCTTCTGATCACCAACACTGTACCCCACAACATTGTATATCTGCTATAAATGGACAATGCGTGCAACCTAGATGAGGATGAGGTTCCTTCTTGAGTCTGGTTCCTCTCAAGGTTTCTTTCTTATGCCATCTCGGGGAGTTTTTCCTTTACCACAGTCACCACCGGCTAGTTCATCAGGGACAAACTCATTGTAAGGAATTGTTCTATCCTCTGCTGCTTGGACATATTCCCTTGAATTCCCCAGTGCTCAGTGTGGTGGTGCTAGAGATGCTGTTTCTGATCCAGACTGACTGAGGTCTCCCAGTCAGGAAGTCCAGGATCCAGTTACAGAGAGAGGTGTTCAAGCCCAGTAGGCTCAGCTTCTCAATCAGGTGCTGAGGGATGATTGTGTTGAATGCTAAGCTGAAGTCTATGAACAGCATCCGTACCTTGTTGTCCAGGTGGGTGAGGGCCAGATAGAGGGCTGTGGAGATGGCATCGTCCGTGGACCAGTTTGGACGATACCCGAACTGCATGGGGTCCAGTGCAGGTGGAAGCTGGGTCTTGATGTGCCTCATGACGAACCTCTCGAACCACTTCATCACGCTGGGTGTTAGCGCGACAGGATGATAGTCATTGAGGCAGAAGAAAGTAGACTTCTTCGGCACGGGAATGATGGTCATCATCTTGAGGCACGTGGGAACAATGCCGCTGCTCAGGAAGATGTTAAAGATGCCGGTGAAAACATCTGCTAGCTGTTGTGCACATTCCCTGAGCACTCTGCCAGGAATGTTGTCTGGTCCAGCAGACTTTCTTGGGTTAATTCTGCAAAGAGTTTTCCTCACTTCAGCTATGGTTAGACAGAGCACCTGGTCACTGGGAGGCAGATGCCCTGCCTTTGATGTCTTTCTTGGTCTACCAGTACGCTTCCCTTTTACAACCTTTCCATTTAATTTGTACTTGGTCCAGATTTTAGACACAGCTGACTGGGAACAACCAACATCTTTTGCAACATTCCGTGAAGATTTACCTTCTTCCAGAAGTTTGATAATCCTCTCCTTTGTTTTAACTGACATCTCTCGTGTTGGAGCCATGAGTTATGGCAATCATCTTGGTTCAACACATCAATAATGTGTGCAAGCACTCTATTTTAACTGCAGACTAATTAGCAGTTGTAATCAGATACAAGTGTTTGTTTTAGAAATGCAAAGTGCATGGTGATTCCATATAATTTTCCTCAGATTTGTGTGATTCCATATTTTTTTCCTCTGTTTGATCTGTAAAAACAGTTGTAATTGACTATAGTTATCTTTCTTTGTTTTTGTTTTTTTTAAGTGTTTTGTACAGCCAATAGTTTGGATTGTTGAGTGAAAATTGTTTTGTGGCATATATGTGCTTGGTTTTTTTTCTACACAATTAAACATTTGAACGAACATCTTCTTAGAGGGGTGATTCCATACTTTTTGCCAGGGGTTGTATATTGTACTCATAAGCATTAACATGGACTAAGTCCATAGCTTTGGGCTTATTTAGGAATAAGTTTTGGAACTAGCTGAAAATGTATTAATCTATACTTTATTAAAGAGCTTCAATATTTAACCATACAAATCATATCATACTGAATACACAGGAAACTCTTTTAATCTGGAAAATATGAGATCTCCTGCATATAACACTTATTGTAAATGAAACTATTACTAAACATAATTTACATTTTAGTTGTTTGATAGAAAATTCAATGAAACCAAATGAATTTGTAGTATTCAATGACATGGATCTCTTTAAAACACATTTAGTACATTACCATATTCTATTTATGTAAAGCAGTTATTTCTAATGATAATCTGGGTGTAATACAAAAGTCTGACAGGAAATGATACAGCTGAAGTTTTAGATGTTTAATTTAGCTGATTATTATTTATAGACTTCCAGCATAGAGTTTGCAGGTTTTATTTTCAAATGGGAATGTTTGAAAAGCATTACTTACATATTTGAGAATCCACAAGACTCACAGTTTATGTCTATTATAGGGTTATTATAGGGGTTTATTTAAAACCGATTAAAGCCTCAGGACCTGTAAAAGCTGTAGTCACACCAACTTTTTACAGAAATCAATATAATTAATTGTTCATCACATTTACAGCATTAGGCACCATTACAAATGAGATAATCCTGCTTGATCAAAACCCAGCAGTGGTAATGGGAATTGAACTCTGAACGTTCCAATCAGAGATCCACCATCTTACCCACAGATCTACCAGTACCCCAATGTTGTGGCTTTTCAAAACACATTATATAAACAAACTAATTATAAGACTTGTTGATAGAGACATGTGGAATTTTTGAGTTGAGAAGCTACAAGGAAGTCTTTGTATTTACTGTAAGAACCACCACATTTCTCTGGTTTGCATAAGCATGCAGTGTGTGGAGTCACTTGCTGCAGAGTAGCTCATCTAGAGTATCATGCATCACAGCCAGATAGAAAACAAAAGTGAAAGAAACTGAGAGGTTTTGCTTTGGATAGGTAAGAATGTAACCTGTAGCCATACCAGCTAATTCCAGGCAGAAATATAAATAAATGCCTATAAAAGTCATTTCACCCATATACAGTGCAGTACACAGTGAAACGAAACAACATTTCCCTCAGGACCACGGTGCAACAGCAAACAAATAAATTAACAAAGAGAACAAAATAAACTTAGAAACACACATTACTCTAAACTAACAACACAAAGTGCACATGTGCAACATCTAGTGCAAAAAAAGAGAAAAAAGACATGAGACAAGAAAAACAGTAACACAGTAGCGCCGGCCACTACAGTGAAGTACAAAGGTTTGTGCGAAATGGATTGTCTGTACATGTATAAAAAAATAAATACTGTACATTTAAATATTTGGCTGGATGTAAACATTTGGTTCAACTAAGGTGTGCAAACATCAGTTGTGCAGAGTTTTTTTTTCTTCCATTGATTTTGGGTGTGTCCAGTTCAGTCCAGTTCCTTCATGTTGAGGAGTCTGGTGGTTTGGGGGGGAAAAAAACTGTTTAACCTGTTAGCCTTCGCCACAGATTTTGGAACTCACATCTGAAAATGCCTTACCTAACTTTAAATGTTAACAGTTCAGGATAACATACAAATTCATGATATATGAAATCAGTCTTGGAGCAATCCAGAAAAGTATTTGGTTAAAAACCACATGTCTCATGAGTTTATATTTTAAACTGAATGAAAAAGATTGAAATTGGAAAAAGATTGAAATTGAAAAAAGATTCCTACAGATTTGTTAAATTCCTACAAACATTTATCTGAGACTATGTCTGGTTTGCCCCACCCAGCCCAAATTTCAGTACTCACAGCTGAAAACACCTACTTAAATTTAAATGTTAACAGTTCCTGATAAAAATGTGCTACATACACAATTCTATATCTTTGATATCTTTGGAAAGAAGACACTTTGAGCTTAACTGTTCATTATCAAAGTTGATATTGCTCAAAAAGATAAGTTATAGATGATGAAGTGCCATGAATATACATGTCCTACATTAAACATTATTTTTATTTACTTTTTCAGTTTGGACATGTGCAGAGGAGGGGCATGGGGTATATCAGTGCGAGAAGGCTTCAAGGCCCTGATTGAAAGGTTCCCGTGTTTATTCTTTGATGTTTCCTCTACGGTACAACCGTTATTAAGCATGACATTGACATAGGTGAACATTTAGGGCAAACCCAGTTAAGAGAGCCATTATGAGACAACAAACTTGTTAAACATAGACTAGCCGTCCCTAGTGTGAGTCCTTGGCATTCCCCTTGTATTTTGGTGCCCAAGGCAGATCCTTCCTAGTGTTTCTGTACAGATTACAGAAAAGTGGAATTGGAAGTTCTCCTAGAATGGAGGTTTACGACTAGGTTAGATCTTCTAAAAGGTTTTTGGCAGGTGCCCCCTCACACTTCCGGCATCTGAGATCTCTTCATTTGCTCCCCTGGACAACTTTCTCCAGTATACAGTAATGGCTTTTGCTCTCTGTAATGCACCCTCGACTTTTCAGAGTCTAACGAACCAGGTGTTAGGGTGGGTTCCAAACTGTGCTGCTTACCTATGATATAGGTATCAGAAATATTCAACCCTAAATAGTTTTAAGGATTTATAAATAAAAATCTTTTCAAAGTGCAGGATTCTGATTTGGATGGCTTCTTAATGAGTTTAGTGATACATAAAATCAACACAGAAAATGTATGATGTAGTATTTGTGTGTAACAGTATATTTTGTTAAGATCGCCATGTCACAATTATTCAAACCCTATATAATATTGTTGTTTTTAAAGCTTTCTGTTTATATGGCCTGAAGTGGAGCTGAAACATTATTAAGCCTTTGGGAACTCTATAACGATCCTTCATTTGCTTCAGCTGTGATGCATATATAAACCCCGACCATGTTCAAGGTGAGTTGCAATCATGGGAAAGACAAAGGAGCTTCGACAAAAGCTGAGAGAGGAGATTATTTCATCACATCTGAAGGGCCTTGGGTATAAGAAGATTTCCAAAAGATTTAACATTCCAAGAGACACCATTGGGAGCATTATAAGGAAGTTTAAAACTTATGTAACAGCTGCAAACCTGCCTGGCCGTGGAAGAAAGCTCACAATTTCATCAAGGGCCCTTAGCAACTTAGTCGGGACAGCTAAGAAAAACCCCCGTGTGACTGCAAGACAGCTTCTGGATGACATGATGAAGGCTGGTACAAGTGCTTCAGTGGCAACTATAAGACGTGCACTGAAAAATGAAGGACTTCATGGCCGGACCCCAAGACGCACTCCACTCTTGACCTCAAGGAACATCAGGTGTTGACTAGAATATGCCAGGAGGAATTTGGATAAAACTACAGAGTTCTGGGAGACAATTCTATGGACTGATGAAACCAAACTGGAACTTTTTGGACATATGGACCAGCGGTATGTCTGGAGTGCAAAAGGTCAGGCTTATGACCAGAAGAATACCATCCCCACGGTCAAGCACGGAAGTGGGTCAATAATGATGTGGGGCTGTTTTTCTGCGGCAGGAACTGGCAATCTTGATTGTGTACCTGGCATCATGGATTCCCAGAAATACCAGGTCATTTTGAAGAAGAACGTTACGCCTTCTGTTGACAAATTAAACCTTGGTGATCATTAGATCCTCCAGCAAAAAAATGATCCAAAGCACACCTCCAAATCAACCAAAGCTTGGTTGGGGAAAAGATGTTTGAGTGTCCTGGAGTGGCCTTCTCAGTCACCAGAGTTAAATCTAATTGAAAATCTTTGGTGGGTTTTGAAGAAGGCAGTTGCAGCATGGAAGCCGTCAAACATCACTGAGTTAGAGGCTTTTGCACGTGAAGAATGGTCAAAGATTCCAATCGAGAAGCGTAAGAAGCTTGTCAGCACTTATCGAAAACGCTTGTTAGAAGTTATAAAAACTAAAGGGCGCCCCACAAGGTACTGAAGCTGGGGGTTGAATAATACTGCACATGCTCATGTGTTACAAGACTTACAATTTTCATTTGAACTTCAAAATTAAGTCAACTTCTGTTGTCAAAATAACTCATATGTATCAATAAATATTGTTTGCTCACAAGTTTTTTTTTTTTTCATTTATTTTCATTATCTTTCATCAACATCACTGTATTGTTTATTGAGGTGAGGGGGTTGAATATTTCTGATTGCAAGTGTATATGATATGGTGGTGGTCATCACCAATAAGAAAGTTGGTTGTGTGCAGGTGCCCTCCTGAGACTCCAGTTCAGGTCTTCACTGCATTCCAGTAAACTAAAGCCGCACCCTCTTTCCTTCTGATGACAACAGCAGGAGGTGACCTATAAAGTTGAGGGGAAGCTGGGATTCAGAGTTCGCTTAGCTGATGTGACCGACGCCAATGCTACCTACTAGTCCTTAGCCCTGTGTGTTCTGTTCCTGTAATTGTTGTATGTAGCATCAGGGTTCTGGAGGAAGGTTGTTTCATTTCACTGTGTACTGCGTCAGATATATAGGGTTGAAATGACAATAAAAGCTTCTTGAATTGACCTCGTTATTCTGTCCTGAGTTTTCGTGATTTTCAGTTACTGACCTACGCCTGATCTGACACTGAGTTTGCCCGGTCCCGTTTTGACCATATTTACCTCACTGTATTATATCTGTAAATATGTGTAAATATTTGTTGTTTTGTTCACTGGTAGTAGGGATGTGGCTGCCATTTCTGTTGGTTGTGTGTTTGTTCCCTGTTTTTGGTGAGGGAGTTGGGAAGTGTTTTGTCTTTCTTTTGGGTTTTGTGTGTAGGTAATTAATGTTTGTTAAAAGAGTGTTTTTGTTTATTATTCTGGCCTTGGTCCACCCTTGGTCTGTCCCGGTGCTGTATTGTACATACTTCAATATACCTTCCATTTTACGACACCCCGGTGTTGGCGTTTCATTCCCCCATCACACTTTTACCAAATGCACTTCCATCCACCAATTATATATACCACCCTGTGCCTTTAATCACGCTGTGCACCCCAACCCTAGACTGCGACGTAACACCTCAGAGAGTGTGGAGAACTCACCATTTACATTAACAAACTGATAGCGAGCAGTCAAATAAGACCTGAGCCACAAAAGAGCTGTTCCCTTTATTCCAACAACACTAGTTGTCAGGGTGCAGGTAGTTGGACCCCAATGCAGTATGCCAACAAGGTATATATTTTAAGTCTTTAATAAACAACAACAATTTCAGGCAAAACACAATGTGCTTGCAGAACAAAAAGGCACAAAACCAACATGTCTCAAAACTTATGATGGCCAGGCTAAAATAGTCCACATATGAAAAAAACACAAAAAAACAAGTGTCCGAAAACGTACGACCACACCATGCTGAGCGGAGTAAGTCTGATAGAGAAAATCAGTGTTATTTTGAGAATAGAGAAGATAAAAAACAACCCACGACTGGCAGCAAGTCGTGAATCCACCAAATGAAGCCTAAGGTATTTAGTGCTCTTTACAATCTTCACAGAGGAACCATTGATGTTCAGTGGGGAGCAGTCAGTTTGTGTTCTCCTGAAGTCAACAACCCGTCTCTATTGTTTTGTCTATGTTCAGAAACAGGTTGTTGGCTTTACACCAGTTTATTAACCTCTGCATCTCCTCTCTGTATGCTGAATTGTCATTCTTGCTGATGAGACCCACCACGGTCGTGTCATCAGCAAAATTAATGATGTGATTGGCTCTGTGCATTGCTACACAGTCATTATTCAGCAAGGTGAATAGCAGGGGACTGAGTCCACACCCCTGAGGGGCTCCAGTGCTCAGTGTGGTGGTGTTGGAGATGCTGTTTGTAATCTGCCAAGGTCTTACAGTCAAAATGTCCAGGATCCATTTACAGAGGGAGAAGTTCAGGCCCAACAGGCTCAACTTCACAATCAGCTGAGGACTGATGGTGTTGAATGCTGAAGTGAAGTCTATGAACAGCATTCATATGTACAAACCTTTTTTTTCAGTGAGTGAGGGCCAGGTGGAGTGTGGTGGAGATGGCCTCCTCAGTGGAGCATTTTGGGCGGTATGAGAACTGCAGTGGATCCAGTGTTACAGGCAGCAGAGTCTTTATGTGCCTCATGATGAGCCTCTTCAAGCACTTCATGATGATAGGATTGATTGAGATTTTGAAAATGTCTGCACATCCCCTGAGCACTCTGCCAGGAATGTTGTTTGGTCCTGCAGCTTTTCATGGATTGACTCTGCTTAGAGCTTTCCTCATGTCAGCAGTGGAGAGACAAAGCACCTGTTCTTTGGAAGGGGGGGTGGTTTTCCATGTTGTCACATCTGAAAGAGAGCTGTCACTGTTGCAGGCAGGTGATGATGTTCTGTAGGTGATAGCTTGGATGCCCTGCCACATGCACTGTGTGTCGCCACTGTCTGTGAAGTGTATATGGATACTCTGGGCATCAGTGTTGTGCTCGTTACTAAAAAATAGTAACTAGTTACAGTTACTCGTTACTTCATTTAAAAAGTAACTCAGTTACTTTGTTGATTATTTACACCAAAAAGTAATGCGTTACTGTTAAAAGTAACTTAGTTTAGTAACTTTAGTTACTTTTTTAAAGAACCTTCTTTAATGTTCCCATTAATGCCATTTTATGTGTTATGGTCTTCAAACACAAAACTGACTTAAACACAAAGTGATTTTTAAACCCTATTTTATTAAAGTCAGAGCAGCACAAACTGAATATATCACAAGCATTTCTGAAATAAATAACAAAACAAGCTGAATAATAGATTCACAATCAAAAATCAAAGTGGCTTCTGCTGTTGTGTTGAGCTCTTAAACATGTTCCTTTCACAGCTGAAGTATGAAAACTATCAACAATGTAGAACAGAACACCGGGTTAGCTTCTAGCTTCCAGCTACTCAGGCATGGAGTTCCTGGAGGAGCTTCGACAGACTGGAGTTGTTGTTTATCGCAGTAGATACGAGCTTTGAACCAGAAAGACACAGCTTACATTTGACTTAAAAGTTTTTGTCTTTATGCTCAACTAAAGTGAAATAATGATCATATTTCCTCTTTGAGAAACTCGTCTTGCTCTCGCCTCGACTCGCCATTACTGCCACACAGACCTGAATAAACGGAGACACGCCCACAGCGCGTCTTCTTCCTGTTTACAGTGGTTAATCCACCAATCCTACAATGCGCCGCTGCTTTAAGCAAGTTAGGATGTAGTCTACACTTCAGCCCAAATTCATTAATTTAAAAAAGTAACGGGTAACGCACCATATGGTAACGGTAACGAAGTTACTTTATTTTTAAAAGTAACGCGTTACAGTATTAGTTACTGTCAAAAGTAACGCGTTACCGGTAACGCCCAACACTGCTGGGCATGTGCACGCTTTGCCCCCGACAGTTAGGCTGTTCTTAGGGCTGCCTTGTTGTCTGCCCTGATTTCAGGAGTGTACGACCTCTCCAGTTATCCATGGTTTCTGGTTGAGGTGTAAGATGATGTTCTTGGAGATGGTGACATCAATGCACCTTCTAATGTAGCTGGTGTCGGAACTTAGACACCATGTCTGAGCAGAAATATCAGTTAAATGGCTCAATACTCAAATCAGTTTTAGCTAGTCACTAGTCAATTGCCAATATGTTTTAAAACTTCAAATAATACATAAACCAAATGCAGACCAGTTCCAGTCAGGACTGAGAAGAAGCAAATCAGCTTTATTGCAGTAAATTCAGCAGTCAAATTGGCCTCCGTCAGCTTTCACATGCGAGTGCAAAATTAATATTAAAAAATCCTACGCACATAGTAATGTGCTCAAATTTCTGATTAATTATGTTAACTTCTTGACATCATAATGTTATACAACAGGAAGTAGATGCATTGCATAAATTCTTAATAATGAGACAGTTTGCTGGCAGCGAGACCAGAACTTAACACTCCTGTCTAACTGGTTAACAGTAACTACGTACTACCACATGCTTTTTTCCAGGTCCAGATAAAAACCTGATCATCTTTAGAACAGCAAGCATAAAAGACATTTCCTTTAAATGAATTCACCAAGGAGCAGCAGATGGCAGAAGGTTGTAGAAGAATTTATTATTCTATTCTATTATTATTTTTTCCATAAATATGTTTAGAAAGAGAAATATTACGTCCCTGTCCTTCATTTTAGATAGTAACTGTTAACAATGTACAAGTGACAAAAACTGCATATCTTACTAGAAAAGTAATGTACATTTTTTTTAAAAGTAACTAACATTTTTTTTAAATACTCAGGAAAACAATTACTGTAGTTAATATATATATATATATATATACAGTACAGACCAAAAGTTTGGACACACCTTCTCATTCAAAGAGTTCTCTTTATTTTCATGACATATTGTAGGTTCTTCAAAGTAGGCATCAAGAGAATGCCAAGAGTGTGCAAAGCAGTAATCTAAGCAAAAGGTGGCTACGTTAAAGAACCTACAATATGACATATTTTCAGTTGTTTCCCACTTTTTTGTTATGTACATAATTCCACATGTGTTAATTCATAGTTTTGATGCCTTCAGTGTGAATCTACAATTTTCATAGTCATGAAAATAAAGAAAACTCTTTGAATGAGGTGTGTCCAAACTTTTGGTCTGTACTGTATATATATATATATATATATATATATATATGTATGTGTGTGTGTGTGTGTGTGTGTGTGTGTGTGTGTGTGTGGTGTGCATGGTCTATTATAACACTGTGTAAATAAGATGTACACAGATCTGTATTTACTTTCACAA
The DNA here is from genome assembly GCF_014805685.1 of Silurus meridionalis. Lineage (NCBI taxonomy): Eukaryota > Metazoa > Chordata > Actinopteri > Siluriformes > Siluridae > Silurus > Silurus meridionalis. The sequence goes on from NC_060890.1 coordinate 27,910,071, forward strand.
ACAGCAAATCAATTTAAAAGATTAACTTTACATATCTGGTACCATCAGTCTGTAGGTGTGTCGGTAGGTTATTTCGATTTACAGTTAAAACTACTTTAGATTAAACAGTCGTGTCTCATAGAATTTTCGAAATGTCCACATCATTAAAATCAGTTTTGAGACAATGGTGCCTTAAAACTACAGTTGCTTTAAAGTCTCTATCAGTAAACAGTTAATAACCTCAAATGATGTAACTATAAAAAAACTAAAAATGTAATCAGATTGAGTCTGTTTGACCTGTTCGACCCTCACTCACATTTAGCATTTTGTTTAATTGATTTGTTCATCATTGGTAAAATGCATAAGAAGTGAATAAACCTGCATATTAACATAGTGAATGATTCTGATATGGTGAGCAAAAGAGCAGTGGAGGCATAAAGGGGAAATGGTCTTTTCTATTATTTATTCACTTATTTTAATTATATGTTATAAGTAGTGAGTAATGGCAGAAGGAAATGCAGAGTGCAGAGAAATTTAATAAAGAACATGAAAGGGAACAAAATACCCAGAACAAAAAGCCTGGATAATACTAATAAACAAACACACAAAAGTAAATAAATAAATAAATAAAACACAGTACATGTTAATCACTAATACAGGCTTACATTCAACAAACGTAATGATTTAGTTACTTAACTCAAGACTCGTGAAGCAGGTGCATAATCATTAAAGGAAGTGGAAATGGCAACAAAACAAAACATTAGAAATGAATTGGATGTGAAAGTAGTCTCTGGTATGTGAAGGTATTTTCTGGTATGTGAAGGTATTTTGCCCATATATACTGGCCATGGCATATATTATATAAACAAAAGTATTGGGACACTTGTCTTTTCCAGCCATATGTGTTTCTTCCTCTGCTTTATAAATTTAGAGGCACAAAGTTGTATATTACATCTTTGGATGCAGTAGCTTGAAAATTCCCTTTCATTTTAACTACGAGACCAAACCTGTTTCAGCACGACAATACCTCAACCCTATTGGGATTGATGTGAACATGAACTGCACCGGGCCTCCTCACCTCACATACATCAGTACCTGACTTTACTAAGACACTAGTGGCTGAGTGAATCTCCACAACTCCAACATCTAGTGAAACATCAGTGGAGCTTATTATAACAGCAAATGTGGACTGAATGTGGAATGTGATGTTAAAAAAGCACATAGGAATCTTATCAGGTTTCCACAAACATTTGGTCATATAGTCTATATTGTTCCCAATTTATTCTGGCTTAATACCAGGTTTAATCCCAAAGTTCAACAAACTTTTTCATGAGTTTTTTTATTATTTTTACACAGTCTCCCTGAATTTATAGGCTTAAATACATTTATATAATTAATCGATTATTTATTTATGTTACTCTTAAATATGAATATTTTTTTTAAAATCAATGATGCCTGAAGTCCAGAACCCATTGAGTCACCAAATGCTGATGTTTGAGTGCCTTTAGTTGCTGCTTGTCTGTTTTCTGTTTTCAGTGTGTTCAGTAAGTAAAAAGCTGCTCAGGAGTTGATGGACTGGAAGTTCTTGAGTTGCTTTGACAAAATGTTTTAGGTTGTTATTCCACTCTACTGGAAAACACCATCCTATCAGTTTCGAAACATTTGGCAGAATCTCAGTAGAAAGTAAAACTCTAAACACTTACTTTTGGCACAAGTTCATCTTGGTTTCATCTGTCCTAAGAACTTTGTTCCACACCTGGCAGCTTTTTAAAAATGTTTTATTATTTTTATATTTTCTGTTCAATCTGTTCTTAAGTGTTACCAGTTTACACCTTAAAGTCACCCCTCTGGTGTAATTTGAAACATGCTCTTGACATGAATGGATGTTGTAAATGGTGTGTTTATTGTTGATTAGATCACTTATTATTAATAATATCTTTCCAATAAGTTTGTTGCCTAATAACAGCCTTCTTCACTTGCACTGATATCTCTTTAAACAGCTACCAAATACAAATTAATGTAAACACCTGAAATCCATCTGGAACTTTAATGTCTTTAATCTGTAATGAAATAAAAAGGATACATGCCAAACCTGGCCATTAAACTGCTGTTCAGTGAAATGTCTAAATTCTATTCAGACTATTAACATGTAGGAGATTTCAATCACATTCACATCCATTTCTTTTTCCCTGCATGTGAGGGAATCTACTTCAAATCAGCAACGTATTAAACCAGGTAGAAACAGATTTGTTGTCATGGAACAAAGAAAAACCACTAGCAGCACCCAAAGCCAGAAAGAGCTTTATAGGTGATGACCAGGAAAAAAGGATTTTGAAGCAGTCTTCTCTGCGCAAATGTAAAAAAGGGACTGGAACACTACAGAAAATAGATTCCGTATGTAGGAGGGAGATTTCTTTAAATATGCTGAAGCAGCACTTAGAAACATCAGTGAAAATAGTACACATTTTATGGGCATTGTATTAATCATAAAAGATTCTTTTTTTAGGAAATGGCAGAGAGATCAGAAGAAGGTTGGGTACAGAGCAGACAGTGTGGTAGTTGTTCTACATGTGGCAAAAAACTGACAAATGTCCGGGTAAGTAGTGACCTCTGCTTTTTACATTTCTATACTTTATTCATGTTTTATGATTGTGTGCTAGGATTGAGGTGAATCCATTTGAAAGTCTGCACTAGTTAAAATTCATTAAAGCAGTTTGCAGTATTTGTAAACTATTGAAGCAAGGACCATTCATTATAGTCTCCTCGTTGTTGACACAATACTAAATTGGGTGAATGACTAAAATAATCTTTTGTAAGTTAGATCTATATATTAAAAGTCAGGTCTGAATGTTAACAAAAACATTTTTATCTGACTTCCAAAATCATGATTCAGTTTGTTAAATATGTGACTCCTTTTTTAAAGAACAAAAAGTAATTAGACACACAAACATGTTGCATATCCTTTGTGTGTGCTTGTGTTGTGAATCAGTACCTTGTCCCATTCTTGGCGATGTAGGATTCTAGCTGCCCAAGAGTCCTGGGTTGTCAGGGTGTGGGCGGCTGGACCCTAGTGCAGGACGAAGAGTGAATTTGAACAGTTTTTTAATAAGGAATTACAGGGAGATACAGGGAGCAAACCTGGACCAGTTTGCGGCTTGACACATGGAAGGTAGGGTGAATTCAGAGGACTCAGGGAAGGCAGAGGCATAGGTCACAGGGTTGAGGACCTTAGATATGGGAAAATGACCTATGAAGCAAGGGGCTAGCTTTCTGCATGCAGCCTTTAGGGGAGGTCCTTGGTAGAGAACCAGACTTTCTGGCTGGAGCAGAAAGCGGAGCGGAACTGCACCTGTGCTTGGCCCAGTGTGAGTGGGAAGACTGTGTTGTGTTGAAGTAGGAGTTGGGCCATTTCCCTGGCTGAGGGGCATTTGGGAAGAGTTATGAATCATGTTTGCCATACCAAAAGAATGGTAGTATGGCCTTCCGAGAGGGGTAGGCCAGTACCAAAATCCAGAGCTATGTGGGACCATGGTCAGCAGGGAGCAGGAAGGGAATGAAGAAGACGGTCTGGGGAGGACCCCGGGGTACTGTACTGGGCCACAAACTGTCAGACATCATCTTTCATGGTGAGCCACCAAAAGCATTGCTGCAGGAGCAGTGCCCGGGTAGCAGAAAAGGTGAGAGTCATGGCAGCATTGGAGGACCTGAGAGTGGAGCTGGTCAGGCACATAGAGTTTCCCCTCTGGACAGAGGACAGGGGTGGGCTGCCTGAAAGTGGCCCTGTGCACCATGTGTTCAATGTCCAGGCAAAGGGCTCGGACTGAAACAGATGGGTTGAGGATATTGCTGGAGGTTCCCTCCTCCTCATCTGGGGCATCTAACTGAGAAAGAACCCGAGTGGTAAAAGTGGGTGAAGTGAAAATATCTGAAGAATAGGCCTCACTTGACTTGCCCGGGATTAAGGTGTGTGGCTGCTCAAAGATATTCTAGGTTACGGTGGTCAGTCCACACAATGAATGGGTGTTCTGTGCCCGCCAACCAGTGCCACCACTCCTTGAGCACCGGCTTGACCGCGTTCCACGACAGAGTAGTTCTGTTTAGCTGGGTTAGGTTGGTGCGAGAAGAAGGCACATAGATGGAGGTGGTTGTTAGACACATAGGCACATAGATGGAGGCATCAACTCTGCCCGGATGAATTGGGTAGAGCAAGGACAGGTGCAGAGGTAAACTGGCTCTTGAGTCTCAGGAAGGCTTATTTGGCTTTAGGGTTCCAAGAGAAACGGCAGGACAATTATTCATTGTGGCCTTTAAGGGTATTAAAGGCTGTCGAACCAGGTGGTAAGCATTGCGAAGGTTGAGCTTGGTGATGGTGACTCCCTTGAGGAGCTCGAAGGCCGAGGACATCAAGGGCAAGGGATACCGATTTTTAATAATGATGGCCTGCAGTAGTCTGTGGAGGAGTTGGAGGCTATTATCCTTTTTCTGAACAAAGAAAAATCTGTCCCCGGCAGTAAAAGGGGATGGTCGAATAATCCCAGAAGCAATGGATTCCCGAATGTATTCTGTCATGGCCTTTTGGGACCTGTCAGTTAGTAAAGGCGACCATGGAGGTGTGGTACCTGGCAGCAGGTCGATGGCACAGCCGTAAGGATGAATGGGGGGTAATGATTATTCTCTGGTTTTGCTGAAGACCCAGATCATGGTACTCAGCAGGGACGGAAGTGAGATTGGGGGAGGTTCCTCACCAGAGCGACGCGGTATTGGGGCAATCTCGGAGAGACAACTGGCATGAGAGGAGACTCCCCACTATAACACTCCAAGTGAGGCTTATGCCTTTGCAACCATGGGAAACCGAACATGGCAGGGGCTTGTGGTTAAGGGATGATGAGGAAAGATAATCATTCCTTATGACATTTAGCAGAGGAGACCAGGAGGGGTTTTGTGCAGTGGGTCCAGTGGAGAACATTGCCTTTGAATGCTAAAGCCAGGAGAGGCGAGGAAAGAGGTTCGGACTCGATGTTAAGCTGGCGACTGAGCCCCTAATAAAGGAATTCGGCATCCGCCCTAGAATCATCAAACACCGCTAACTTGTGGCTGCGGCCCTTGACATCAATCTGAAAAGTGAGCAGAGGTTTGGTGGGGGCTGGGATGTGGTGGCACGGTAATGGCCCCTGTTTAAGCAACAAGCCTTTACTTCTGCTGGGCGGGTGAAGTGGCTGCCATGTACCCTGCCTCGCCACAATACAGGCAGAGTCACAGGGACCGAAAGGTGGCGGCGGCCAATCTCCATGGGCTGCGGAGGTGGGGTTGGTGGGGTTACGGAAGTGGAAACCCTGGAGGCGAACCCTATTGTAATAGATACAGCATGTGGCTAAGCATTGTTCTTCTGAGATATGCAATGCCTTCCTTAAAAAAGATGTCTGGATGAGAGCGTATGCTGCTCTAAAACCTGTATGTAGTATTCAGCATTGATGGAGCCTTTTCAAATGTGCAAGCTGCTCATTCCACAGGCACTAATGTACCACCATACCATCAGAGATACAGCTTGCGCTGATAACAAGCAAATTTTTGGTTGCCAAAATGAAATTCAAATTTAGATTCAAATGACCACAGAACAGTTTCCCACTTTTGCCATTTTACATAAGTCCTGAAGAAGACAGTGGCATAGAGTGCGTAGTGCTTAGAGATTTCTCCAGATTCTTTGAAACTCTTATTGAACACTTATTTTTCCAGACTTGTTGCACTGTCCCAACATTTTTGAGATGTTTTGCAGCCATCAAATATTTTATGTTCGCTTGTGAATAAAATATGGATTTGCTAATCTTTGCATTCTGTTTTTATTTACATTTTACACAGTGTCCCAACTTTTTTGGAATTAGGGATTTACATCAAGATATAACCTCAAAGCATACAGATAGAACTGACACTATTCTATTTTTATATACGTAGCAGCTTTATTATATACTATGTAGCCTTACCAATACAGTTATTACACGACAAAACAATTTAGCAAATCTTCTTTTTTCTAGGCATTGATACAGCAGTTTCATGAAGGCAAAAACACTAAACATGATGAATCAGAGTTTAGTGAGAAAGATCAAGTACAGGCAAGTAGCAGCCCTTTGCTGTTATGATTGTTCTTTAATAATAATAATAATAATAATAATAATAATAATAATAATAATAATAATAATGCAATATTTCCTACAAAACATATTGCATGCATAGCCACATTTCTGTTTCTGGAGAAATTCTTATTGCAAATGTATTTAGGTTTTAGTGCTCACCATTGGAAAAAAATCTTGATTTATTTACTAGTTCATATAAAAACTTATAAACTTTACAATAGTATAGCTTTTTATTTGGACACATATCTAGAAATGAAATAGGGTAACACTCTGTATACGTTCTAGAACTTGGTGAGATGTGGAGAAGGAAGTAATGTTTTCTATACATCCAAGTATCAGAAGCCAAATACAGGAAATCAGAGACAAACTGGGATAATCATATTTATACCTAGAAATTTAAATGTGGCCAAATGACTATTACACATACCTCCCAGGTGACTTTATGGGTGAATACACTTGTTAAAAAAGATCATTAATCAAGCCAAAGTTCATAATCACATTTTCATATTGCCCTTCACTTCTTGTTTTTTAAAGTCAAAGGATGCCTGTTCTGAAGATCAGTGTTAAGCCCACAGTAATCAATACAGTGCTGCCTTTCTTTTTCTTTCTTCTTAAAATAACTTTTAGCCTATAGCTTGATAAGGATGGGTCAATGATTCCCAAACACACAAAACTGTTTTCTTTGTGTTCTGGGGCAACAAGTTGAGCAACCTTATACTTGGTGATGCAGGAGCCTATGTGGCGGTAGCATCTGTGCTTTTTTGGCACAGTTGAGAATAGTTTTGGTAAATTTGGACATGTTTACCAGGTCTGATTTAGTCAGAGCTGGTAGTTCTGGGAACACAGGGAACTGGACCAGTTGTATGTGTGTGTTATATAGCCAAGAGAATTCCAGAACCAGTTGAAGCACCGGAACATGGGTCCAATTAAAATATGAGCAATAGGACACCTTATGTCTGATAGTAAAGTTTTGGCAGCTACAGGTCCTGATCCTGATGGTAGATATGCAAAAGCAGATACTGAGACTGGATAGGAAAACATGGCCACTGGCAACACTTGTCTATTTACCAATGTCTTATCAAAATCACTCCATAGTTACTAGGAACGAAGAAGTCAGACACCTGGCTGGGATCATCACAGGTTTCCTTTCCTGCCCCGGCTCCTGCCTTTTGGCATCATGAAGTTACAACTTAAACACCAATAGCCAGCCTTCTCACAATACAAACACGTTTTATGAGAAGAAATCACAGATAAATTGCACGGGTCTTGGGTTCCAGGTCACTGGGAAGTAAAATGAAAGAATGTTGTTTATGCGTCAGCATGGTCACATTGTTAGAATTCTCTATGACATTCCTGCAAGTGTTTGTTAATCCTAATTGACAGGTTCAGATTCAGATTCAGCCTGTTCAACATAGAAATCATGTAAGCAAACTTAGACTGGGACACTGAGATGGCTGCATTCTAAAAGAATTAAACATGTGACTGGCATGTGGCTGAGGAGCAGGCAGTCTTATTTCATCATGAGCAGTATGAGGTAGTATTGAGGATAAGGCTCCAGGGGTCAATAAATCAGTTTATGATTATTTATGCTGATTGGATGTAAATTGGATTGGGGCTGTATCAGAAACTGAATTTGAGATAATACATAATGACTTAGGAATAACTTCATTTCTTTCATATAACATGTTTTTCTTCCATTCAAAGTTTATACATTACATTTATATAAATATAAATATATGATTTACAGTAAATTAAGTTGAGTTTCAGTGTAGGTTCATGAGAAAATTATAGGTGTATGTTTGTATATTGAATGCTAATAAATGTAATTAATATTTTAGTATCTTTATAAATAGCAAGTATCACATCCAGCTGGTCATCCAAATGACTTATTTATAAATCAGTTAATGTCCAACTTGATAAATGATGCCCAATGACATTGTCCTTTTCAGTTACACATCTAGTTTTCGAGCTCCACCAATGTTCATTAGAGATGATCGCATATGCACTTTGGACTGTGATAAAAATGTAGAGAATTTCCACACAGCCTTGGTTATGATTTGTGCATTACATTGTTCATTAAATTCCTTATATTTTGTTGTTAAAAATATATATATATTTTGTGGTCATGTTCCTTACAATAGAAGTGTGTTTTCTTTACAGGAAAAGACAGCGCAGTCAGGAGAGAATAAAAAGGCATATATTAGAGAGTATGATGATGACTCTGAGGCTCCTGGGAAAACAAATGTCAAGGTAAATATAAGTATTTAACTGTCACAAGGTTCAGGAGGCACAACCTAATGGTATGAAGCTAACAATGAATGTGTTGTTTCCTGTATACAAGGAAAACAGGAATAAGTGTCTTATATAATAAATCTTTTTGGCAACTAATACACTGTGATTCAGTATAGAGTGGCTCTTCCCCAAACTACTGCCCCAAAGTTGCAATCATACAACTGTGTAAAATGTGTGGATATGCTGCTACATTTCCCTTCAGTCCTGTTGCTCTAAAGAAAGTTGTTTGATGTGGATTTACACTTATAAAGAACAAACTTATTCATTCTTTATCACCACATTGTCTGTGCAAAGCTGCTTTGTGACAATGTTTATACAAATAAACATGTATTTGAATTGGATTGAATTGATTTCACTTTCCAAAACATAAATTTTTTATAGTCAGTCCTTTGTTAACCTTGTTTTGTTTTTTGGGTTTTTATTTTTCTTCCATGCTTCCTTCTAGTTTACCTACAGCCTTAATCCCAGCTGAAAAGAAGCATGTACACATCATGATAGTAACACCACCAGGGTTCTTGCGTTTATAGTGTTCTTTGATCATTAAAATGTCTTGTTTCTGTGGCAAAACTATTCTTTAGAAGTATACTCTATAACCCAGATGTGAGAAAATGAGAGAATGTTACAACCTGCACATTCACAAAGTGACCAGGTCTTTCTACAGCTTTAGAAATCCACAGAAACCTTTTCCAGTTATTCATTTATATATTGATGTCAGGGCTTTATAGCAGGGGATCCATGTTAAGCAGATGTTCATGGAGCTGGCTTTGTGCACATGAACATTGTCATGCTGGAATGGTTTGGGGTCTCCTAGTTTAAGTGAAGGGAAACAGTCATACTACTGCATCCATTTACATTTATGCCATTTGGCAGATGCTCTCATTTGGAGCCACTTCCAAAATATAATTTGTCCAACTGAGCGTTTGGGGGTTAAGGGGCTTTGCTCAATGGCCCATCAGTGGCAGTTAATTTATGTAGCATAAATCCATCATATTAATGGTTGTAAATGATCTGATATGATTTTTTTATATCTAGTTTTTGTTTGTTTCCTAGTTTTGTTTCCACTTTATAGATAATAAAGGTCTTCTTGTAATGCAGAAACGGAGGCGGAAGCTGAAGTAACAGCAAACAAAGCTTTATTTTAAATCAAAAGGCAGAGCCAACACAGAGCCAACACAAATACCTGCGTTTGCAGGGCTAATCCGCTGGTGTGCTGCGGAAGTGCGGTCCACAAAGTCCTGAACATAAAAGAGGCAGTCTGTAAATACACTCCCAATGGAGGAATCCGGGAGAAAGGAAAGCAATAATCCAAGGTGCGCCTGGAAAGAGGCGCAGTACACACGAACAGAGAGAGTCTTGTGTTCCACCTGCATAACATGCAATAATGGACGGTGAATGTGTGGAAGTCAGGGGTTTATATAGGAGATGGGATGAGTGAGTGAAATGAGCCTCAGGTGTTCTCCATGAAGCCCGATTGCGAGCAGCTCCGTGTGGGCGGAGCACGCACGAGAGAAGGAGCAGGGCATTCCCTGAAGCACCCGAGGTTTGACTGCCACCAAAGGGGGTGTGGCAGGGGGATTCTTGGCACCAAGCCCCCCCCAAGGGGCGGCACCGGACGCCCCCAACCCATAGAAAGCCCGGCGGGCTGGGGCACTTCGAGGAGGGCCTCCCCAACCGCCCAGGGTCGAAGCGACCACCCCTGCGGAGTGCTGGAATGGGACAGCGACCCCAGCGGGGACCCGGAATAGAGCACAGCCCAACGCGGATGCCATGAATGGAGCGAAGCCCTCAGCGAGGACTGGAGGCGGAGAGACACCCACCACGGAGACTCGGAGTGGAACGACGCCCTCGGTGGAGACTGGAGGCAGAGAGACGGCCCTCTTGGAGACCTGTGGCAGAGCAATGCCCTAAGCGGAGACAGGAAGCCGAAAGACGCTCACCACGGAGGCCTGGAGTGGAGCGACGCCCTCGGCAGAGACTGGAGACGGAGCGACATCCACCACGGAGGCCTGAAGCAGAGCGACGTCTACAGCGGAGCCTGGAAACCGAGTGACATCATCGGCGGTGGTCTGGAGCCGAGAGACGGTGGTGCACTGCGGAAGCATGGTGCACTGCGGAAGTTTATATAGGAAGTTTATATATTGCAGGGGTTTATATAGGAGATAGGATGAGTGAGTGAAATGAGCCTCAGGTGTTCTCCATGAAGCCCGATTGCGAGCAGCTCTGTGTGGGTGGGGCACGCACGAGAGAAGGAGCAAGGCATTCCCTGAAGCACTGAGGTTTGACTGCCTCCAAAGGGGGCATGGCAGGGGGATTCCTGACACTTCTACAGGCTCCAATAGACTAATGCTTTTGGTATAAATGTTAACAGTACATTTGGAAGTATTGAAGCATATTAATGAAATATTTAGTTGTTGAAAATGTTCATCTGCATATTCTTTCCTCTGCCTTGTGGTAATATTCATAATAATTTTTTTTCCAGGAATTGGTAAAACAATTTCATACAATGAAAATTCGATCAGAGTTGGTGGTGAAAAGTTCTTTTTCAGTAAGTAATAACATTCTACTTTCTTGAACTTGCTCTCTCCTGTTGGCCGTGTAATTCCTCCAATTCACTACAAATCACACTATATTTAATGTTAAATTCTTTTTTGTAAGAAATTAAATCTGTTATTAAAACTTGTGCTAAATCACAACTGCAGTACAAATTCATTCCACTTAAATCACTGCTCTGTGGCCATGATATTATAAATATGTTTCTTTTCTAGGAAACTGCAAAACAATCTGGAGAAAGTGGATGCACACAAAAAGCACAATGTCGTAGTTGCCCTGAGTGTGGCAAAAGTCTGACAAATGTTCAGGTCAGTAGTATCCCAGTGCTTTTCTTTTATTATACAGTGTTAAATTACAGACTTTTTATCATATTTCCCACTTACATACCACTTCCCTTTATATTTAAAAAGAAATGTTTGTTCCTCGGGACAATTTGTTTTGTATTTCTCAGTTTACTTATTACTTTTTCCACACATATATGTACACAGAATAAAATGCTCTCCCAAATGACAGGTTTTTATTTGTTTTGCAGTGATTTCTTTGATAAATTTCATATCCCTTACAACTCAATTAAAAGTGGTTAACTAATAATATGCTATTTTTCTAGGAAACCGCAAAGCAAACAGATGAAGGTAAAGGGATACAGAGTAGACAGGGTGTTGGTAGCCCAAAGATTCGCAGCAAACATCTGACAGATACACAGGTAAGTAGTCCTTTAAATCCAGATATTGTGCTCAGGATGTAACACAGTTTTTAGTAAAACAATTATTTTGATAATGCGGTCCAATATACTGAAAAGTAACTGTAAGTCAGCATAATAAAATGTTATGTGCCATATGACTAGTGTGTTAAATGATGCCTTCTCTATATAGTATGTTTCTAGTGGCTTGGGCACTCAGCCATCGAGTTAAACCTTAAATTGTAGGAAGAGATTATAACTAAGAATCATGCTAAACAGTTTCAGGTCTTGTACCTCCAGTTTCTACTTCCATTTTAAACTATGACCAGACTTGATATATACCTTTACCATTTGATTTAGAAGGGTACGACTTCTACGAGGTGGCATCAAAAAGTTTTGTGACAAGTTTGCACAGTCACAGGAAGCACCAACTTTTATAAATCAATTTGTGAAAAAACCTCATCCTGTGTACATCGGGAGCTGTGTAACTGGTGCTTTTCTGACCACATGCATTACCACATCTGCTAGATGAGTCACTGATTAAAAAGTGTTACAGAAATTGATAAAAAGTCTGCTATTCTGCGTATGTTATAAAACTCAATGGTAATAGTATTGAACTTCTCTAGACAATGCAAGAGCAATCACAGGAATGTAGATTGGTACAAACGAGACAGCAGGACAGTGGCATGTTTGGTGACAAAACTCTGAAAAATGTTAAGGTATGTAGAAGTCCATTTTTTAATTTCTATTCTCTAGTAACTGTTGTTTTACTTTGTAAAAGGTTCTGGTGGAACAACCCGGTGTTTATATGTTGAATATAAATAACAGAATATATTTTTATCAGGGGAGAAAGATGTCACTTATAGTGAGGAAAATAAGTATTTAAACACCCTGCTATTTTGCAAGTTCTCCCACTTAGAAATCTGTTTTGATTTCTGATTGTCACTGTGAGAAACATAATAAAAAAAAAAAATCCAGAAATCAAAATGTATGATTTTTAAACTATTTATTTGTATGATACAGCTGCAAATAAGTATTTGAACACCTGAGAAAGTCAATGTTAATATTTGGTACAGTAGCCTTTGTTTGCAATTACAGAGGTCAAACGTTTCCTATAGTTTTTCACCTGGTTTGCACACACTGCAGGAGGGATTTTGGCCCACTCCTCCACACAGATCTTCTCTAGATCAGTCAGGTTTCTGGCCTGTCGCTGAGAAACACGGAGTTTGAGCTCCCTCCAAAGATTCTCTATTGGGTTTAGGTCTGGAGACTGGCTAGGCACCGCCAGAACCTTGATATGCTTCTTACAGAGCCACTCCTTAGTTATCCTGGCTGTGTGCTTCGGGTCATTGTCATGTTGGAAGACCCAGCCTCGACCCATCTTCAATGCTCTAACTGAGGGAAGGAGGTTGTTCCCAAAATCTCGCAATACATGGCCCCGGTCATCCTCTCCTTAATACAGTGCAGTCGCCCTGTCCCATGTGCAGAAAAACACCCCAAAGATGATGCTACCACCCCCATGCTTCACAGTAGGGATGGTGTTCTTGGGATGGTACTCATCATTCTTCTTCCTCCAAACACGTTTAGTGGAATTATGACCCAAAAGTTCTATTTTGGTCTCATCTGACCACATGACTTTCTCCCATGACTCCTCTGGATCATCCAAATGGTCATTGGCAAACTTAAGACGTGCCTGGACATGTGCTGGTTTAAGCAGGGGAACCTTCCGTGCCATGCATGATTTCAAACCATGACGCCTTAGTGTATTACCAACAGTAACCTTGGAAACGGTGGTCCCAGCTCTTTTCAGGTCATTGACCAGCTCCTCCCGTGTAGTTCTGGGATGATTTCTCACCTTCCTTAGGATCATTGAGACCCCACGAGGTGAGATCTTGCATGGAGCCCCAGTCCGAGGGAGATTGACAGTCATGTTTAGCTTCTTCCACTTTCTAATGATTGCTCAACAGTGGACCTTTTTCACCAAGCTGCTTGGCAATTTCCCCGTAGCCCTTTCCAGCCTTGTGGAGGTGTACAATTTTGTCTCTAGTGTCTTTGGACAGCTCTTTGGTCTTGGCCATGTTAGTAGTTGGATTCTTACTGATTGTATGGGGTGGACAGGTGTCTTTATGCAGCTAACGACCTCAAACAGCTGCATCTAATTTAGGATAATAAATGTAGTGGAGGTGGACATTTTAAAGGCAGACTAACAGGTCTTTGAGGGTCAGAATTCTAGCTGATAGACAGGTGTTCAAATACTTATTTGCAGCTGTATCATACAAATAAATAGTTTAAAAATCATATATTGTGATTTCTGGATTTTTTTTTTTAGATTATGTCTCTCACAGTGGACATGCACCTACGATGACAATTTCAGACCCTCCATGATTTCTAAGTGGGAGAATTAGGAGAATTAGGAGAAAATAGCAGGGTGTTCAAATACTTATTTTCCTCACTGTATATTTGGAATGAAATGTTCTTGGGGTTGAATTTCTAGAATAATGTTGCTGAAGTAAATACCAGGAAACAGAAAACTCCTGCCTGTTTACTGTAAGGCCCTTGTATGAAAACATGTACAATGTACACGGGTGGGCAGTCTATGTCCCGTGGTGGAGGGGGATTCAGTTTTGGGGCATTGTTAAATGGTGTGGTACCTTCAGAGACCTCAACACTCCTCGCACTGCACCATGCTGCCTGAGATCCAGCACTGCTTGACTGGTACCACCTACTCTCAGGGTGAGAGGAAGGTATACCTCAAGGTTTTTCTCTGTTCTGGCACAAGCTGTTTTTCAAGTGATGGGTGAAGACCTTCCTCTTCCTGAAACAATTAAACTATTGCTTTGCCTTTTACAAAAAATAAACCTTGTAGGCTGATTTATCTTAAGTTTGTAATCTAGTGTAGTGTAGATTTATTCATAGATAAGAGACTCATTTTTCTACATCGCTCTGGACATGGGCATCTGCTAAATGCCATAAATGTTAATGCAAATGTAAATTTGTCCTGGTAGGGTGGATGGAGCCATCTTTAATAATGGCCACTAAAAGGCTTCCTGAACTAGCTTGGTGATGCAGTGAATCCCTGGGTGTCTGGTGCTGAGAGAACTGTGCATCCAGTGCAGGACTCTAGGCCATACTGTAGCTCTATAGGGAATACAAGTTAAGAGAGTATGACACCAAACCCACAGCTGCAGGCATGCACCTATATGACAAAAGAGTTATGGAGGTCTGGATGATGAGAATGGGACTGTAGTACATCGTTATTTCAATTCTTTAAATGCCTTCTGAGCATCATTTTACCACTGGTGTTTTGTGGGCTTTACACATAACAGGGCTGCCACAGTGCTGTAGTCCTTGATAAAACATCTGTAGAAGTTTGTGAAGCTCATACATCTTTGTAACTTATTGACATTAGAAGGCATCATGTGGTCACTGCTTTTACTTGTCTCTCAAACATTTCCACCCCCTGTCAGCTGATGATGTACCCCAACAAGGTGAATTAATCTTTATGAAAACACTAAATGGTGTTGTGGCAGGCAGCGTAATACTATAGTGCAATCCTATGGGCAGTTAGGAGGTAGTGTCAATGCCCTTCCCTTCCACTTTCATTAGTTCTTTATATTTTGAGTGAACTTGATCCAAAGCCATCAAGTCGGGAATTTCGATGGTTGAGGAGCAGCATGGCAGAATAACATGACTGGCAACACAAATCAGCAAAGAGCATGAACAATCGCACAGCTTGGTATGCACTAAAGAGTTGCAATACTTTGCATTGTTCTATAGCAGGGGTCACCAACATGGTGCCAGGTCGCTCACAAGGACCACATGAGTCGCCCACAGGCCTTTTCTAAAAATAGCTCACCATGGCCCTATTTACCAGTAAGCTGCATCTAATTTTTTTGTTGCTTCAGTTTCTAAAGGTTGGCGACCGCTGTTAGAATAAGCATGCATAAATATGTATGAAGCCAGTAAAGAGTCCCTCGATTCTTTCAGAATTCGAGTTATGGCTCCCTTCTGAGGGGAAGAAAAGGAATTGCATCTGGAACTGTTGCACTGATATTCTGCATGTATTATTGTAACCTTCTTGAGACAGAGTCTATACCTGTTACAGTTTTGTGGGCATGGTCATGTACCTTTTCTAGACAGTTGCAGTACGTTCACAAGAAAGCAGACAAGCAGATAAGAGACTTCTAAAAGTAGCACATTTAGTGGCAAAGACCTGAAATATGTCAAGGTATGTAGAAGTTTAGGATTCTGGTGGTGAACTCTGTGTGAATATGCACTGGAAGTTAGCAACTAGTGCAGTAAATTCAGCACCTTTTTTCAACCCAAATCTTTAATGTGAGAAATCACCAGAAATGTGGCAAAAATTCCTGCCTGGTTTCTGTACCAAAAAGACAATTCCCTAAATGATTACAGACCCATAACCCTCACATTGCATGTAATGAAGGATCTGGAGAAACAAGTAGTACACATTTTTAACACATCTTTATCGATCCCCTGCAGTTCCATCCACAGGAACTTGCAGATGACCACAACTTTATTGACATTGCATTGTACAGGTACACAGCAACAAAATGCAGTTTGGCATCTACCAGAAGTGCAAAAAATAGAAATTGTGCAAATAGTGCAGATAAATAAGTAAACATATGTACAGTGAATAAATATAAAGGCTGTAGCAGTGCAGAGACGTGTGGAGATCATTGAGAAGTATAGATAAATGGTTCTAAGGCTATGAAATTGAAAACAAATGTGCAGACACTGTTGTAAAGAACAACAAGTAGAAGGTTATGGATTAAATAATGTGCAAACTGAATAAACAAGTCCACATTATATACACACACACATTTACAGTGGAACCCGCTTATCTCGCCCTCGGTTACCTCGACAACACTATTAAGTCGACGTTTTTGTGGTGGAACCGCCAAATTCTCGCTTGGTCTTAGCATTTTTTATCGGTTATGTCGATTCTTTTATGTCGCCGAACCCTGATATCTCGAGCACAAGGGGGGAAAAATTTGCCATTTAACGTCGGTTATCTCGGTGCAGCCGCAGAAGAACTCATGAAGTGGCGGAAAAATCAAGTCTTACAGCTGCTACAGGTGTTGTATTGTATACTGGTGAATCTCTGCTGTTAGTTAGTGCACATATGCCTTTTGTTGTTAAATGTTATGCGATGAACGGGAGGCGAAACGTGGGATGAGCAGCAAAAGCATAGAATGAACAACGGCAGGATGGGGGGGGGATCCGCGGTGCGCTTTGGGAAGAAAAGAGCAGCCGTTGAGAGAGTGCCGGTGGGAAGACACGTACCGGGATACGCATGAGCGATAACAACGACGGCCGTGAACCAACATATACCAACAATAACGGACAGTGAGAGTGTGGAAGTTTAAATAGGAGCTGGTGATGATGATAAACGAGCACCATATGTGCACGATTGAAGCCGGGAGCTTCAGAGAAAGCGGCCGAGAAAGCACCTGACACGCTGAAGGGGGCCGAAGGGGGCGTGGCAGGTGGATTCCTGACAGATAAACATGTACTGTATGTATTTTTATAGCATGCCTTCATCAAACAAATCGCAGCAACGCTGTTGTGTAAAAAAACCCTCCAAAAACACGTGCATGCACATTCTCATTTATTAACGCACATCATGTACATAAAGACATTTCAAGCATGTTAATATACTGCCGCCATTTTGATTTTCGTTTATCTCCATCATCAGTTACCTCCATGCTTTTTGGCGACCCCCTAGGACATCGACATAACCGGGGTCCACTGTATATATATATATATATATATATATATATATATATATATATATATATATATATATATATATACACATACATAATTGTGAAATAGTGTCCAGAATGTACAGTAAGGTGTATATATAGATACACATAAATAAAATAGTGCAGATGTACGTAAAGCACAATATCACCCAGATGAGGATGAGGTTCTGCTTTTGAGTCTGGTTCCTCTCAAGTTTTCTTCCTCATAACATCTAAGGGAGTTTTTCTGTCATCACAGTGTCCATGATGCTCATCAGGGATAAACACACATCATTTACCTTCACTGTTAAATTCTGTAAAACTGCTTTGAGACAATGATTAAATTAAGAAGAAATGACCTTGACCTGACAGTGTGTGTAGAGAATGAGGAGTATATAAAACAGTATGTAATATGTACATTGTATGTAGAATTATACAGAAGTTATACAGTGTTTACTCCGTGTTTATACAGTGATCTAACGGTGTAGTGTAGAGTTCAGTAGGGTGACGGTGAAGATGATTGTGATGGTGACGGTGAAGGTGATGGTGGATGGAAAAAACCCGTCCCTGAATCTGCTGGTTCTGGTGCGTATGTTCCTGTATCTCCTTCTTGATGGAAGGAGGTTAAACAGTTTGTGACTGGGATGTGAAGAGTCCTTGATGTTGTAAGCTCTGCGCAGACATCTGCTGTGGTGATGGAGCTCAATGGCAGGGGGCTTTTAGGGGGCTTTCCAAGAAATCACAGGTCTTTTAGTGTTTGCAGAAAGATCTTATAAATCTGTACCAGTCTGTGGTAGCCAGTGCAGACTTCTTTCCAGCAGTATGCTGGGGAGGCAGCATCAGATCCAATGAAGCGTAACAAAATCATATGGCCTGCAAACAAGATAGTTATAAGGTGGTAGTGAAAAATCTCAGTCCATTCTGGACAATAAGCAGCACCTCTTCCATGACCAACTGATGAACATCACAGCTCCTTTAGTAGTTTGTCAGTCTGTCTGTCTGCCTCTGCCTCAATTGTGTTCATCCAGCATTAATTTGAAGTGACTGTGGACTAAGTAAGTCTACAAAAGATATTCTGTATATTGTTAATCTTGAGTGCACTAAAACAATGTATATCTCTGGTCAGTGCTCGAATTCAGTCAAGTCTTAAAAAAAAAAAAAAAACAACAAACATTTCATTGATAAAAATGCTGATGCACCACCAGACAAGGATTTCACACCTTTGTCTAAAGTCTGTTTGTCAAATATCTGACCCCTAGTTTACTTTGTAAACTATTAAACATGTTTTAGATTATCCATCTCATAAACTTTGCTGACAAATGCATGCTGATTATAATTATTTCCCCCATTCCTTTACTAGGCAAGGACACAAGAATTCACCACGGATCTACAGTTAGAGAACAGACAGCATGAGTTTGTTGATAAAAACCCAACAAAAGTCCTTGTAAGTATTAGCTTTCAGAAGTGTTTTTAGGTCATTATTTTTTCAGTGTTGTTATGTTGTTTAAGATCTGTGTGGTTAATATCAATTTGCTGTGGCCTGTAGAAACGTATTAATGATTAGCAAGGAACTTGGAATTGCAACTAATTAAGTATTTATTAATGTAAAAATACTAATCAATTAAACACTAGGGCTCTTATGCATGTAATAATATAGTGTTAGGAGATTACTTTTTCTTTTGTTTTTTTTGTTTTTTTAAACAAAAAAAATACCAAAATGTAATTCATCACTTCTTGGACATGGTTTTTACAAACAAATTCTTCTCACTTTATTTGCTGCTAGTAGACCGGTTCTCTATTTGTGGTATGGGTTTCAGGATTTTTTTTTTTTTTCTCCACCCCACAAATATAAATATTTGAATCAAATTGTAATCAAATTACAATGCACTGAAAAGCAATGCAAACATGTACATCATGATTCTAAATAAATAACACTAATTACATACATTTTATTAACATTAATTTATATCTATAATTATAATATTGTAATGATTGTGTTTAAATAATAAATAATAATTACTTGTAGATTCTTCCAAGATAGGCGGACAAGTAGGACATTGAATTAATAATTATTGCATGATTTTAATTATAAAACATGAAATTGTATTTCAAATGAAAACATATCAGCACTCACATAAAATCCCACTGACCCCTGATTATGAGGTGGTATCAAAGATTTTTAAGACTAGCTTATCCACGTTTGCATGCTATCGCCTACAAAACGCACAGCATTACAATTTCCCCAGTGTTCCTGCCACTTCTAAAATGTGTCTTGGAAGTCTTCTTTTCAAAGCGTGTTCAGCACCTTCTGTAATTCAACTCGGATGATCATCATGCATAAGTTGATGATTCTTTTAAATGCTTTAAAATAAAGATTAATTGAATTGAAATGAATATTTTCAGGGGTTGAGTTTATTGAAGGACTTCCTGAACTTTTATTGAAGATGTAAGTAACACATGGTCAGAAAAGCACCAGTTAGCATCATTAGTCTTGAATATTTTAATACCACCTCATACTCTATACAGTATATACTAAATAAATGTCAGCCAGACATCGTGCCACCAGTGCAGTGGCCACATTACCCAGTCTTTTACCAGATTGTGTCTTTTGCTCCCTTTATGTGAGACCTTCCAGCCCTTTTATTTCCCACTTGAGACTTTAAGACTGCTTTTGGGTTCTTCTCTCCCACAATCAGTTTTCAGACAGAAAAATATTCCATTGTTTATAAGTTTTTTGACATTTTGGATGGTTCTCTGCTTGGTGTTTTCATTAAAGACGGTAATTTATACTTCTGCATGCATCCTGCATTTTGGGTCATTTTGGGTCCAGTGCCATCACTGACAAAACAATCTGTCCAGCTATGGATCCCGTGGATGCTTCAGATCTACAAACCACCCTCAATTCTCTAATTCAGTTCTCAGCTGCCCATGAACAGTGGCTCCAGGAACTCACCACAGCATTTTAGCATCTCATGCAGGACTTGACTAGTTCTTTCTTGCGCAGTGCAGCCTGATGTTTAGTCCCCAGTCATCCTCCTTTCCCACCATGCAGGCCAAAGTGGTCTACGTCAGTTCCCTGCTATCTGGAAAGGCTGTGCGCTGGGCTATATTTAAGTGGAAAATCAGTCCTCCCTCTGCTCTTCCTTCACTGCCTTCTTAAGGAAACTCTGTGCTCTGTGTGCTGTAAGCTCACCACACGATTTCTTGGGCTCTAAGGTCTCTCTAAGGTCATTGCAGTTAGACTCAACTTCCCAACACCCTCTGGATCCACCATTCCATGTCTCCCGTCTCAGACTCATACAAGATTGTTCCTACAAACTCTCGCTTTCCCCCAAGAACTTGGTCTGCTACCTTCATTGCTCTGTTTGCCAGGTCTCTGACTATAGGACTGATCTCGGACTGCTTTCTCTGCCCCACCCTGAAACAAGGTTTGGTTTTTCTGACTGTTCCTGCTTTTTTACTGGTTTTACTGACTGTACAAACTGTCTTCTCTCCCATGTTTTTGAGCAGACAGAATATTCTATTATTTATAAGTTTTTGGGCATTCTGTACTATTCTCTGCTGGCTGTATTTATTAATTAATTTATACTTCTGTCTGCGTCTTGCATTTTGGGTCCTCTGGTCCCACCACTGACAATAAACTGTGAAGCATAACCCACTTACACTAATATTACTAGGAGAAAATAATCATAGGAAAACAAATAAGATTCTCCAAAGCAAGCCACTCCATGAGATAGTATGAGAAAGAAACCTTGAAATGACACATTCTCATTTGGTTGGCACCAAAAGTACATTCATTACAATTCCATCATTGTTGAGGTTCAGTGATGAACATTTAAATGCAAAAATGTTCATGCAAACTGTGTTCCTTAGCACATTGTGGCAGACTGTAATATTAATTACAGTGAGTGTAAGGGTGTAAGTAAGACTCCAACAAGATTCACTCTGGCAGCAGAACTAAAAGGGAGAAGCAGAAGGAAACACAGACATGAGGATCTCTGGAATAAGAGACGACCCACCACACCACCATCAACAAACCTGAGTGAACGTGTGAGAGTGAGGAGACGACAGCATCCAAATATCCCAGTTCACCAAACACTCCATATCCATGATCCCTCCAGATCTGCTCCTTTACCTCACAAACACCTACTGACTAAAGACTCCACTAAATAAATATGTGTTCAGCCTCGACTTGAACACTGAGACTGTGTCTGAGTCCCGAACACTGATTGGAAGGTTGTTGGAAGCAGTGTAGACTGATTAAAAAAAGGGGTGAGATAGATAGATAGATAGATAGATAGATAGATAGATAGATAGATAGATAGATAGATAGATAGATAGATAGATAGATAGATAGATGATCAATGGTGTGAAAAGCTGCACTGAGGTCAAGCAAAACAAGTAAGGAGACAAAACCCTGATCAGAGGCCAATAACAGTCATTTAGCACCTTAACTAGCGCCGTCTCTGTGCTATGATGAGGCCGAAATCCTGACTGATACATTTCAGAAATGTTCCTCAGTAGATGTGAGCAGAACTGCTGTGCTACAACCTTTTCTAGAATCTTGGAGATAAAGAGGAGGTTTGATATTGGTCTGTAGTTGGACAGCTGACAGGGTGAAGGTCAGGTTTCTTAATAAGGGGGTTGAAACATAATTAGGGAAGAAACATAATATCATAATGTTCATAAATGATCAAGAACCAAAGTTTATTCATGCAAAAAGTATTGAAAAAATATAACCTGTTGAAGATTTTAGCACCCTCTGATTCTTTGTACAAAATCGTGGTTGTTGGTATCTAGTCATCACCATACTTTCCAGTTACTAATATACAACATACAAAACTCTATAGAATTTAAATTGTAATGAACTGTAATCAGCAATCTAATTATGCTTCGGAATACAAAGAAAATCATAAGCATATAGACGTCACTGTCTCATAGTCATGTTGTAGGACATGGATTTCTTTTTTTGTTTGTTTGGTGCTATTTATAACAATTCCGATGTATTTACTGGATTAGCTTAGTCTGATATCGCTATCTGCTACATTATATATTAAACTAAAACATTAGCAATCATCATAAATCATTAATGTCTGTGCAGTGTTTGTCTATCAAATCACTTGTAAACATTTTTATTTAAAAACAATCTCAGTAATCCAGAGGAAACGATTCCTTATTTTACATTAGAATTCTCATTAGAATGTGAACTAAATTAATGTATTTTTTTCTTTTGTTATCATTTTTCAGGAGGGAGAATCAGTCTTAATAGGACCGCTGTTGTGTAGACTTGGACTTGAGAACAAATATGAAGACAAACTCACCAAAGCAGAATTTCTTGAAATCTCCAAATCCACTTTACAGAACAAAGAGCCCAGTAAAGAGAATGAACTGGTTCATGTTTTCATGAAACGACTTTTAACAGGCGATTACACAGCAAGACAGGTCTCTGTCAAAAATGACACCGAAATACAGGAGTCTCCATCAATAGCTAACGCAGACGCCTTCACTGCTCTTTTTAAAAAACGGAGTGTTAAGACTAATAGAAAACAGGCTGAGATCCACCCAATGGATGTCCAGATGGCGTTGTTCCTCTGTGCAGATGATTTTCTGCGACAAATCATGGTGAATAAATTGGCACAGTGTCAGTATGCGATTCCTTTACTGGTTCCCAATCCCTTTAGTGGGAAAATTGAATGTCCTCTCTGGACAATCCGCCAAATCAACAAGAACTGGAAGTCGTCTGATGCTTCAGGAGAAATCATCAGCAAGACTCTGCCTGTTTACAAAGCAGAAACTCCAATGGTGGCTTTCTTCAGGCTTGGCTCTGTTTCCTCATCCAAGTCTCAGCTCATCAACCACCTGATTAATGAGAAGCACAACACATTCTTCCACAAACACTGTCCAGGCAGCAGCAGAACTCGACTACTGATGGATGGAGTGGTGGAGATCGCCTGGTACTGTCCATCTGGGAAAAGCTCTGATCATTTCTCTGAATGTGTTGCCTTCTGTAATCTTCATGGTGATTCCAGCATTGCTGTAACTCAAAGAGAAATACTAACTACCATGGCCTCTGTAAATGTGATACTTTTGCCCAAACTTGATGAGGAGGATCATAATATGGGAGTTGTAAAGGATCTTTATAAGTCCCAAACTCCTCTCATTGTAGTTCTTACTGATGAAGAGGATGATAATGATGGTACTGGGTCTGAGATTGGAAATGGAAAATACAAAATTGGACTAAAAGGCAGTACTCAGGCGAACGTCTCTGCTGCACTCAGAAATGTGATCAAAAAATGTATCTTTCAAAAACACATGACGTTTAATCTTGAAAGCATCACAAAAAATGTAGTGATCAGTGTGGATGAGAGTAATGAAGCCTGTCGAAGAGGAAAGAAAGCTGCACAAACTGTAATGAGTTTCTTAGATGGAAAAGATCCACTGACAGTGAAAGAGAAATATCTGCCTTGCCAGGGGAAACTGTGGCACGACTGGTGCCAGAAAAGCAAAGGCTTACGACAACTCCAAAGTAATACAAACATAGAAACTGAGCTCAGCCGCAACTTAGAGGAAATGAAGGAACTCAGATGGAAACAGCAAGAACCTGGTGTTAGTGGACTCATAAGGTCATTTGTTGACAATTTACAAAAATTCTCAGTCAGTGAAAACAATTATTTCCTGAGATGGACTGGAATTTACCTGGATGAGTTCATTTTGGAGAAACTGCACAAAATGAAGCCTGAAGAATTAAAACAAATGTCACCCAAGATGAACGCTGCTAGCTTTGGATTGGAGCACCTGCTGAGAGAGATGGGACAGATTTATGAAGCTTCAGTCTCTGAAGAAAAGAACATGACAGGAAAAGGAATAGGAAACTTCTCTTACCTGCCTGAACTTGCTGCTGAACTCCTGATATCTGGGCACCCAGTGGAACTGATGGATGGTGATACAGCTTATGTTCCTCTAACCTGGGTTTCAGCTCTTCTAGATGAAGTCATCAGGAAACTAGGAGACAAGAAGGTTTTCGTGTTGTCAGTTTTGGGGATTCAGAGCTCTGGGAAATCCACTATGCTGAATGCCATGTTTGGGCTGGAGTTTGCAGTCAGTGCAGGCAGGTGTACCAGAGGAGCCTTCATACAACTGGTTAAAGTTTCTGAGGACAAAAAGAAAGACCTGAAGTTTGACTACATTTTGGTTGTTGATACTGAAGGTCTCCGATCTTCAGAGCTGTCTGGAAACGCCATCCACCAGGACAATGAACTTTCTACATTTGTAGTAGGATTAGCAAACATGACTTTGATTAACATCAATGGGGAAAACCTTACTGAGATGCAAGAAATTCTCCAGATAGTTGTTCATGCATTCCTCAGGATGAAGCAGGTTAGATTGAACCCCAGCTGCATGTTTGTACATCAGAATGTTTCTGATATTGCAGCTAGAGAGAAAATCAGGGATGGAAGGAGGCATCTACAGGAAACACTGGATAAAATGACTAAACTAGCATCAGATGAATACAACTGTGCAGAAAGATTCACTGATGTCATTGCATTTGATGTAGAAAATGATGTGAGGTACTTTGCACATCTATGGGAGGGTTCTCCACCCATGGCTCCACCAAACCCACTCTACAGCGAGAACATTCAGGAGCTAAAGAGAGATATTATTTCTCGTGCAGCAACTACAGATGTCCTCAAATTATCCCAGTTCCAAAAGCGAGTGAAGGACCTGTGGAATGCTCTACTGAATGAAAATTTTGTGTTCAGTTTTAAGAATGCTCAAGAGATTTCAGTGTACAGGAAACTGGAGCGTGAGTACGGGAAATGGACCTGGAGTCTAAGGAATGCCATGATGACTGTAGAAAATAAAATACTTAACAGAGTAGCCAGTGGAACAGTAAAAACAATTCAGAGGCAAAATCTGGAAGAAGAAATGACAGACACCCTACAGACGGTCCAAAAGGAATGTAATCAATTTTTTGAAAAAAACAGTGAAAAAGAAACACTGATTCAGTGGAAATGCAAATTTGAGACACAAGTCAATCACCTCTATGATGATCTTATTGAAGATGCAAGGAGAAAAGTGGATGAGAGCATTCAGCAGAAAAGAATTAGACACAAGTTAGACCAGAAACTGAGAAAATATGAGAAGGTTCTCTTTGAAAAGAGCAAAGAGCTTGCATTAAAACTAAAAGGCAACATTAACAATAAAATGCATGCAAACGAATTTAATTTAATGTGGGGAAAATGGATCTTTGAACTAACTGACCAAGCTCCTAAATTTAAGGATGTTGAGATTTCAAAGGACATAACTCACGTTCTGGGAGAGATCTACAAAACTGACTTAGTTATAAATCGAAAATGCTCCAATGAGTATAAACAGATTGGAACTGTTAATGATTATAACAGCTATATCACAAAGAAAAACCTCGTCAATAAAAAATCCATAAAACTTTGGTCGGGAAGTTTTCTTAAAGCAGAGAATAATAAATCAATACATTCTCTAATCAATAATGTCACTGAACAAATCAAACAGACAGTGGAGTCATTTCCATTCATAACACAGGGCTATAACTCAGGCTACCTGTACAACATCGCACATGATGTGAAGGAGCAGGTGCAAGAGTTTGAAACTCAAGTCAAGAAAGAACGAAAGTTATCTGATGATGCTTCTGTGTTTAACCAAGACTTCTATGTAGATTTCTCACTTTATGTATGTGAGCAGTCTGCAAACCGCATCTCAGACCTTCACAGAAAATTCAAAGAAGCAAATGATCCAGTGATTTATTTTGAATGGAAAAAGACTGAATATTTTAACATCTTTCAGAAATACTGTGATGGAGCAACTTCAGCAGCTATACTTGGAGACCAGGTTTGCAGTAAACTGAAAGAAGCGATTTTGCAGAGTGTCTACAACATGATGGCTCCTTATGTGTGTGGACAGATGAGAGGAAAACCACCATTTAATGGGAACAGAGCTGATCTGGAAAAACACATTCTGAAGTCTTTAGCAGAGCAGAAGGGAGAGAAGGCTGAGAGGTTTAATAACTATTTAACATACATGTACCAACCTAGAGTCCACTTTGAGAATTTCATCAGGACCAGGGTTAAAGAGTTCATGGCAGCTGAAAATCCTCAAGCAGATTCTGCAATCAAAGAGTGCATTGACCACAAACAGAGAAGCATCTTAAGTGCTGCAACAGTGGCAAGAGATGAAGTCAAACGTGTCAATGGAGATGCAAATCACTGGATGGAAGTTTTTTCCAACAGCCTTACAGATGAGTTGGGAGATACTAGGGTTCACCTGTGTGATGAAGAGGGTATGGCAAGCATTGATTATGATGTTCTTATGGATGCTATAAGTAAGGAACTCTTAGCTGTGGTTGAAGAACTAAAGAGAGACCTCAGTAGGGTTTCAGACTTGGCCATGGAAATGTTCAGAGAAAGACCTGATGAAATTCTAATCAAACACTTCTGCATTTGCTGCTGGGAGCAGTGTCCTTTCTGTGGAGCCGTCTGTACCAACAGCCAAAAACACCATCCTGGAGATCACAACGCTGATTTCCATCGCTCAACTGGAATGAGAGGAGTGTATTACAAGGAAAGATCTGAATTCCTCATAGATTTTTGCACAACTGTAGTAGCCAGTGAACAGTCCTTTTGTGCATCTAGTGAACATGAGATTATTGTGCCTTGTAAACGATACAGGGAAGCAGGTGGAGCGTATGCTACATGGGGAATCTCCACTGATTTCTCTGAGCTGGCTTACTGGAAATGGTTTGTTTGTGAATTTAAAAAGAATCTTGAAAAGCACCATAACAAGCAGTTTTCTGGTAGAGGGAAGATTCCTGAAGAGTGGAAAACTTACAGCCAATCAGATGCTGTTAGAAGTTTAGGGATACATCTTTCAAAATGGTAAGAAGTGTTTGTGCCAACTCTAAACATCTGTATGTGATTAGAGAGTGCTACATAGATTTACTCCTGTTTGTCTTAAGAGGAGGCCTACAACAAAACCATGTCAAAACCTTTTTTTTGTTTAACAGCATTTAGGATTTTGTGTATTGGATGTTAACTTTGAATGATTTAATCCTTGTTTTTGCAATTTTCACTTAAGTTTTTTTTATTTATATTCTTATATAAAGCCTTTGTGATTTCACTTATTACTTGTTGAATGACGTTTTTTCTCTTTTTTCTGGATTGAAATGAGATACTTTTCTGTCTAAGATGCTACATAATAAACACTATAATGCAATAATTATGTTTTATTACAACCTGAATATTGGATTCATGATTCTTCAGTCAACTAACTGCCGAAAGATGACTTGCTGGTCATCCAGAGAGTTATAGCATTATTGACAATGGTTCTCTTTTTACAGTGTATACAGTGTCATGACTTTGTACAATATGCTACACATTATAAACTTATTATCAGTTACACATGCAGTACTACACACAATACCCAGCCTATGTAGAGAATATATGCATGAAGGTAAAGACCAGGAACTATGGTCTGTGGAGCTAGATTTGTAGGTTGCAAATACAGGGCACAGCAATGTACCCAAAACAATGTTGGTAATGTATCTGTAATGTTTTATGTGAGTCTCAGCAGGCAGCAAAAAAAGTGTATAGAGATATTGTAGTTCCACTATTCGAATTATATACTTTTTTAGGGTTTATATAACATTTGGTAGATGCTCTTAAGCAGAGCAATTATCTTATTTATACATGTGTTCAGGGGCCCAGCAGTGACAGCTTTGCTGTGCTGGGATTTAAACTTACCACCTTCCAATCCAAATTTTAACATCCTAAGACTAAGCCACCACTTCTCCAGCTTTTTAGGGAGCTGCACTCCTGAAATAGAGCAACATTTGGAACATGACTAACAACTTGACCACTTTCTCCACAGCAGTAGAGGATTGAGGAGATGTATTTAAAGTGCATTGCATCTATTCATGCACCTTTCCTCATTGTTGATTGCCCTAAAAACATTAAGTGCATTATTGAACAAAAGGACACCCAGAACTGTTGAGCAGCTAGAATCCTGCACCAGACACATATGACAACATTCCTCTCCCAAACCTTTAGCAACTAGTGTCTTCAGTTCCCAGATGTATACGATTCAACACATGATGGTACACAGTATAAAAAACATGGCCCTGTCCCATGGCTACCTTTACCCTAACCTAGGCGTTCATCTATGCCACAGATTGCTTGAGCTAATGATATACGCCTTCGAAAGTCAGAGGTTACAAAGAGTAACATTATAGAGATGTGTAAATTAACAAAGACAATGTCTGATGTAATATGCTCTGGCCCCATCCAATGCAGCGTGGTGATGTAGCTTACATCAGGTGATGGTCTCTAAACTGCTGGATGTCCGAGTTCTTGTAGTATTGGTCATAGTCTCAGAACAGTGACTTTCCAGAGCCAAGGCCAGGGAGCAGACAGACAGACTAAACCGACCATCTGCTAGCTGCACAGAGTCGTCACTCAGGATCCACCATATTGATACTGTGTCTGTCCCCCGAGCAAAACCAAAATGTAGAAATTCTCAGAAGGTCTGTTTAAGTAACCTGATTAACATTAAATTAAATAAGAATGAATGAAAAGCAGCACCTCTGATCTAAAGATTGTTGAATATTAGATCTCTCACGTCAAAAGCGCTGACTATAAACAAAATTATTACCGACCAGGAGTTTAATATAATGTGTTTGACAGAAATGTGGATTAAACCAAATGAATATGTAGCATTAAATGAAGCGAGTCCTCCTGGGTATAGTTACATACACCAACCCCGTCTGAATGGCAGAGGAGGCGGAGTCACAGCTATTTATAATAATAATCTAAATGTCACACAAAAAACATATACAAATGTAAAACATTTGAAGTTCTTTACAGCAACATAAAATATTCAGTGTCCAAAAGCAGGTCCAGTCAGTTAATTCCACTAATTATTATTTATAGACCCCCAGGGCCCTACTCTGATTTTCTCATAGAATTTGCAGATGTCATTACAAATTTAGCTCCTTCTTTAGACAAAGCATTAATTGTTGGTGACTTTAATATTCATTTTAATAATCAGGAAGACTCCTTAAGAGCAGCAGTTGTGTTCATTCTAGATTCAGTAGGAATTAATCAGAATGTTATAGGACCCACTCATAGTGGAGACACACTCTGGGTTTGTTGATAACATCTGGATTAAAATAAAAAATGTAGTCATAATTCCACAGTCTGAAATTATTTCAGATCATTATCTCATCTCTTGTAAAATCTGCCTCAGTCACTGCATCAGTACCTCCCCACGTTACTGTGTTAAAAACATTCACGTCAACTACAGCAGCGCATTTTATCCAGAGGTGGCAAAAGTACACACACCCATTACTTAAGTAGAAGTACAGATACTCATGTTTTAAAATACTCGGGTAAAAGTTGAAGTACTGATTATACCTTTTTACTCAAGTGAAAGTAAAGAAGTCTTGGCTCTGACATGTACTTAAGTAAAAAGTAATTACTTCTACCTGTTTTAGCTGTTAACTGGACCTCACATCATATTAATACTAGATAGATAGATAGATAGATAGATAGATAGATAGATAGATAGATAGATAGATAGATAGATAGATAGAAATGCATGCTGAATTGATAGCGTGTTAATAACATTTAGTGTCGTTTAAAATAATTTGAATTTTGACAGCCAAATATATATATATATATATATATATATATATATATATATATATACACAAAACTAATTTAAAATGTTACCGAATGAATGTATGCAGGCTGAAGATCCACGACGTATAGAACACAAGCAGAGAAAAGATGATGATGATCATGAATGTGTCTGTTTTCAGCAATCGAGCCGATTTTAAAAATGTAAGAAGTAAAAAGTACAGATATTTGTGTAAAAATGTAATGAGTAAAAGTATAAAGTTGTCTGAAAAATAAATAGTGGAGTAAAATACTGATACCAGAAAAATCTACTTAAGTACAGTAACGAAGTATTTGTACTCCGTTACTTCCCACCTCGACTGGGTCACTGAATATCTAGAATCACATTCCAAAATTAACAGGAAATAAAAGCACTGCACCATCCCTAGCATACACGTTTTTTTAAACAGATCATTCCAGAGGAAATTGAACCTGTTTTAAAATAATAAACTCTTCCATTAGCACTGGTTTTGTACCTGAATCCTTCAATCTGCACTTATCAACCCCCTAATTAAGAAACCTGACCTTCACCCTGTCAGCTGTCCAACTACAATCCAATATTAAACCTCCCCTTTATCTCCAAGATTCTAGAAAAGGTTGTAGCACAGCAGTTCTGCTCACATCTACTGAGGAACATTTCTGAAATGTATCAGTCAGGATTTCGGCCTCATCATAGCACAGAGACGGCGCTAGTTAAGGTGGTAAATGACTGTTATTGGCCTCTGATCAGGGTTTTGTCTCTTTACTTGTTTTGCTCGACCTTAGTGCAGCTTTTCACACCATTGATCACACTATACTGCTTGCTGGACTTGAGAACGTTGTTGGAATAAAGGGAACAGCTCTCTCTTGGCTCAGGTCTTATCTGACTGATCGCTATCAGTTTGTGGATGTAAATGGTGAGTTCTCCACACTCTCTGAGGTAAAGTTTCGTGTTCCGCAAGGATCTGTCTTAGGCCCACTGCTTTTCTCTTTATATCTGCTGCCTCTGGGTGAAATTATACATAAACATGGGATTTGCTT
This sequence comes from Silurus meridionalis, assembly GCF_014805685.1. NCBI lineage: Eukaryota > Metazoa > Chordata > Actinopteri > Siluriformes > Siluridae > Silurus > Silurus meridionalis. Next base: position 27,941,188 of record NC_060890.1, read on the forward strand.
CCATTTCTATGCTGATGATACACAGCTGTATATTTCAGCAAAGCCAGATGAGAGAGATCAGCTCAACAATGTTGAGAAGTGTGTAAAGGACATTAGACAGTGGATGCTTGATAACTTAATTCTGCTCAACTCAGATAAGATGGAAGTACTTTTACTAGGACCACATGCAGCTAGAAGTAAACTTTCCAATTACGTAGCATCTCTGGATGGTGTTTCTGTTTCAGTGTGTACAGCAGTCAAAGAGCTTGATGTGATTATTGACCCGAGTCTTTCCTTTGAATTCAATAAGAATTCCGAGGTGGAAAGTAACTAATTAATTTACACAAATTACTGTAATTGAGTAGTTTTTTGTTCAAGTTTATTTCCTTTGCGCTTTCCACAATTGACATTGTCTCAAAGCAACTATACAGAACTTAAGAAATAAAGTTAATGATGTGTGTTTATCAGTGATGGGCCAAACATTTGGTACCTGGGCCTTCAGTGAGGTCGTAGCAGACTTAATCCACCTCTTAATCCACCACTATCACAATTATAGAAACCATCAATACAATACAAAAACACAATATAACAACACGTGCATTACAGAGAGACGTTTCACATATGGGGGTGAAAACCATTTTACCATTACCATTCTCATCTAAACCAGGCGATACAGCTCAATTAACCCGGATAACTGAGTGTGTTAAGGAACTAAGAGATTGGATGACCCATAACTTTCCTGTAATGCGTTACTAGGTGGATGTCCTGCTTCATTAATAAACAAGCTTCAGTTAGTCCAGAATGCAGCAGCCAGAGTTCTTACAAGGTCAAAAAAATATGATCACATAACCCCGATCTTATCGTCCCTACATTGGCTTCCTGTTAAGTTTCGAATAGACTACAAACTATTACTTCTCACTTATAAAGCACTAAATGGTTTGGCTCCCGTGTATCTATCCAGTCTTTTAACACGCTACAATCCGCCACGCTCCCTGAGATCTCAAAACTCTGGGCTTCTAGTAGTTCCTAGAATAGCAAAGTCCACTAAAGGTGGTAGAGCATTTTCACATTTAGCTCCTAAACTCTGGAATAGTCTTCCTGACGGTGTTCGGGGCTCAGACACACTCTCCCAGTTTAAGTGTAGATTAAAAACGTATCTTTTTAGCAAAGCCTACACATAACACACATCACATCATAACCTTGTGCTCCAGAACATCTGATCACATGCACATTATCAACTTGTGCTGTTAATATCATGAACAGCAGCTACGCTAATTCCTCTCCACTGCTTCTCTTTCTCTCCCCATCCCGAGGCATCCTGAGGTTGCTCCAGCTCCAGTCACCTCCCACCTCGTGATGATTACGGACCTTTAAAGAAGTAGATGCCGAACTCACAAACATCCTGAACCATCTAGAGACGTACCAGTGCCATTTGGATCCCGCTACATGTGTGGAGTTTTGACATTGGACCTCCTGGAGTGTTTAAAGGCTCTGGCATGGAGAAGCTGATGCTGGATCTGTGGTGATCACAAATGCTGAGCTTATAAAACTCGGAGCTACTAACCATATAGACTGTTTAAGACTGCAGAAAGAACATTACTTATAATCTTATACTCCAGTAATCATGTTAGTTCTCACTCTCCAGTGTTCTGTATTGTTGAAAGATTTATGATCAAACTCTTGATGTCACCCAGATGAGGATGGGTTCCCTTTGAGTCTGGTTCCTCTCAAGGTTTCTTCCTCATAACATCTAAGGGAGTTTTTCCTTGCCACAGTCGCCACGGCTTGCTCATCAGGGACAAATGCACACCATTCACCACCACTGTTGATTTGTGTAAAGCTGCTTTGAGACAATGTCTGTTGTGAAAAGCGCTATACAAATAAACTTGACTTGACTTGACTTGACTTTCTACTTTTAAATTCTGATAAGACTGAGATTTTGCTCATCGCCCAAAACTAGTATACAGACGCTCCAGCATCTCAACCTGCATTTAGACGGATGTTCTGTAACCACTAGTTCAACAGTAAAAGACCTGGGTGTTATTCTAGACAGCGACTTGTCTTTCAAAAATCACATCAATCAAGTTACAAAAACAGCCTTCTTTCACCTTAGAAATATTTCTAAGGTAAGAAACATGTTGTCTATATCTGATGCAGAGAAGCTCGTCCATGCGTTCATGACCTCCAGAATAGACTACTGTAATGCGTTACTAGGTGGATGTCCTGCTTCATTAATAAACAAGCTTCAGTTAGTCCAGAATGCAGCAGCCAGAGTTCTTACAAGGTCAAAAAAATATGATCACATAACCCCGATCTTATCGTCCCTACATTGGCTTCCTGTTAAGTTTCGAATAGACTACAAACTATTACTTCTCACTTATAAAGCACTAAATGGTTTGGCTCCCATGTATCTATCCAGTCTTTTAACACGCTACAATCCGCCACGCCCCTGAGATCTCAAAACTCTGGGCTTCTAGTAGTTCCTAGAATAGCAAAGTCCACTAAAGGTGGTAGAGCATTTTCACATTTAGCTCCTAAACTCTGGAATAGTCTTCCTGACGGTGTTCGGGGCTCAGACACACTCACCCAATTTAAGTGTAGATTAAAAACGTATCTTTTTAGCAAAGCCTACACATAACACACATCACATCATAACCTTGTGCTCCAGAACATCTGATCACATGCACATTATCAACTTGTGCTGTTAATATCATGAACAGCAGCTACGCTAATTCCTCTCCACTGCTTCTCTTTCTCTCCCCATCCCGAGACACCCTGAGGTTTGGCCAGCTCAGTCACCTCCCACCTCGTGATGATTACGGACCTTTGAAGAAGTAGATGCCGAACTCACAAACATCCCGAACCATCTAGAGACGTACCAGTGCCATTTGGATCCCGCTACATGTGTGGAGTTTTGACATTGGACCTCCTGGAGTGTTTAAAGGCTCTGGCATGGAGAAGCTGATGCTGGATCTGTGGTGATCACAAATGCTGAGCTTATAAAACTCGGAGCTACTAACCATATAGACTGTTTAAGACTGCAGAAAGAACATTACTTATAATCTTATACTCCAGTAATCATGTTAGTTCTCACTCTCCAGTGTTCTGTATTGTTGAAAGATTTATGATCAAACTCTTGATGTCACCCAGATGAGGATGGGTTCCCCTTTTGAGTCTGGTTCCTCTCAAGGTTTCTTCCTCATAACATCTAAGGAGTTTTTCCTTGCCACAGTCGCCACGGCTTGCTCATCAGGGACAAATGCACACCATTCACCATCACTGTTGATTTGTGTAAAGCTGCTTTGAGACAATGTCTGTTGTGAAAAGCGCTATACAAATAAACTTGACTTGACTTGACTTGACTTTCTACTTTTAAATTCTGATAAGACTGAGATTTTGCTCATCGGCCCAAAACTAGTATACAGGCGCTCCAGCATCTCAACCTGCATTTAGGCGGATGTTCTGTAACCACTAGTTCAACGGTAAAAGACCTGGGTGTTATTTTAGACAGCGACTTGTCTTTCAAAAATCACATCAATCAAGTTACAAAACAGCCTTCTTTCACCTTAGAAATATTTCTAAGCTAAGAAATATGTTGTCTATATCTGATGCAGAGAAGCTCGTCCATGCTCATGACCTCCAGAATAGACTACTGTAATGCGTTACTAGGTGGATGTCCTGCTTCATTAATAAACAAGCTTCAGTTAGTCCAGAATGCAGCAGCCAGAGTTCTTACAAGGTCAAAAAAATATGATCACATAACCCCGATCTTATCGTCCCTACATTGGCTTCCTGTTAAGTTTCGAATAGACTACAAACTATTACTTCTCACTTATAAAGCACTAAATGGTTTGGCTCCGTGTATCTATCCAGTCTTTTAACACGCTACAATCCGCCACGCTCCTGAGATCTCAAAACTCTGGGCTTCTAGTAGTTCCTAGAATAGCAAAGTCCACTAAAGGTGGTAGAGCATTTTCACATTTAGCTCCTAAACTCTGGAATAGTCTTCCTGACGGTGTTCGGGGCTCAGACACACTCTCCCAGTTTAAGTGTAGATTAAAACGTATCTTTTAGCAAAGCCTACACATAACACACATCACATCATAACCTTGTGCTCCAGAACATCTGATCACATGCACATTATCAACTTGTGCTGTTAATATCATGAACAGCAGCTACGCTAATTCCTCTCCACTGCTTCTCTTTCTCTCCCCATCCCGAGACACCCTGAGGTTTGGCCAGCTCAGTCACCTCCCACCTCGTGATGATTACGGACCTTTGAAGAAGTAGATGCCGAACTCACAAACATCCTGAACCATCTAGAGACGTACCAGTGCCATTTGGATCCCGCTACATGTGTGGAGTTTTGACATTGGACCTCCTGGAGTGTTTAAAGGCTCTGGCATGGAGAAGCTGATGCTGGATCTGTGGTGATCACAAATGCTGAGCTTATAAAACTCGGAGCTACTAACCATATAGACTGTTTAAGACTGCAGAAAGAACATTACTTATAATCTTATACTCCAGTAATCATGTTAGTTCTCACTCTCCAGTGTTCTGTATTGTTGAAAGATTTATGATCAAACTCTTGATGTCACCCAGATGAGGATGGGTTCCCCTTTTGAGTCTGGTTCCTCTCAAGGTTTCTTCCTCATAACATCTAAGGAGTTTTTCCTTGCCACAGTCGCCACGGCTTGCTCATCAGGGACAAATGCACACCATTCACCATCACTGTTGATTTGTGTAAAGCTGCTTTGAGACAATGTCTGTTGTGAAAAGCGCTATACAAATAAACTTGACTTGACTTGACTTGACTTTCTACTTTTAAATTCTGATAAGACTGAGATTTTGCTCATCGGCCCAAAAACTAGTATACAGACGCTCCAGCATCTCAACCTGCATTTAGACGGATGTTCTGTAACCACTAGTTCAACAGTAAAAGACCTGGGTGTTATTCTAGACAGCGACTTGTCTTTCAAAAATCACATCAATCAAGTTACAAAAACAGCCTTCTTTCACCTTAGAAATATTTCTAAGGTAAGAAACATGTTGTCTATATCTGATGCAGAGAAGCTCGTCCATGCGTTCATGACCTCCAGAATAGACTACTGTAATGCGTTACTAGGTGGATGTCCTGCATCATTAATAAACAAGCTTCAGTTAGTCCAGAATGCAGCAGCCAGAGTTCTTACAAGGTCAAAAAATATGATCACATAACCCCGATCTTATCGTCCCTACATTGGCTTCCTGTTAAGTTTCGAATAGACTACAAACTATTACTTCTCACTTATAAAGCACTAAATGGTTTGGCTCCCATGTATCTATCCAGTCTTTTAACACGCTACAATCCGCCACGCTCCTGAGATCTCAAAACTCTGGGCTTCTAGTAGTTCCTAGAATAGCAAAGTCCACTAAAGGTGGTAGAGCATTTTCACATTTAGCTCCTAAACTCTGGAATAGTCTTCCTGACGGTGTTCGGGGCTCAGACACACTCTCCCAGTTTAAGTGTAGATTAAAACATATCTTTTAGCAAAGCCTACACATAACACACATCACATCATAACCTTGTGCTCCAGAACATCTGATCACATGCACATTATCAACTTGTGCTGTTAATATCATGAACAGCAGCTACGCTAATTCCTCTCCACTGCTTCTCTTTCTCTCCCCATCCCGAGACACCCTGAGGTTTGGCCAGCTCCAGTCACCTCCCACCTCGTGATGATTACGGACCTTTGAAGAAGTAGATGCCGAACTCACAAACATCCCGAACCATCTAGAGACGTACCAGTGCCATTTGGATCCCGCTACATGTGTGGAGTTTTGACATTGGACCTCCTGGAGTGTTTAAAGGCTCTGGCATGGAGAAGCTGATGCTGGATCTGTGGTGATCACAAATGCTGAGCTCATAAAACTCGGAGCTACTAACCATATAGACTGTATAAGACTGCAGAAAGAACATCACTTATAATCTTATACTCCAGTAATCATGTTAGTTCTCACTGTCCAGTGTTCTGTATTGTTGAAAGATTTATGATCACACTCTTGATGTCACCCAGATGAGGATGGGTTCCCCTTTTGAGTCTGGTTCCTCTCAAGGTTTCTTCCTCATAACATCTAAGGGAGTTTTTCCTTGCCAGTCGCCACGGCTTGCTCATCAGGGACAAATTCACACCATTCACCTTCACTGTTGATTTGTGTAAAGCTGCTTTGAGACAATGTCTGTTGTGAAAAGCGCTATACAAATAAACTTGACTTGACTTGACCAAAACAACAAACCCAGTTAAAACTCCAAACCTCTAAACTACAACCACAACTGTGCACCTACAACATCTGGAGCAGTTCACAATTAATATTTGTCTAATAACATGACAAAAACATTAAAATGTAAATAAAACACAACCTACTCACCACAGATGCAGACTCATAATGTGCAGCGCCCCCCAGAGGCAGTAATCCAGTGGTACCGCTAGTATTCACTGGTCTGTAAGTGGAGAACAAACCCTTTCCCGGGCTGAGACACGCCAGCTAGCTTCAGGGTTGGTGACCTCCTCACCATGTCTCGCTTTTCTTCAAGTGTCCAAGACCAAATCAGTTTCTCTTCCTCCGTAGGGATAAACATGTGCATGTGATCAGATGTTCTGGAGCACAAGGTTATGATGTGATGTGTGTTATGTGTAGAACTCGCTAAAAAGATACGTCTTTAATCTGCACTTAAACTGGGTGAGTGTGTCTGAGCCCCGAACACTGTCAGGAAGACTATTCCAGAGTTTAGGAGCTAAATGTGAAAATACTCTACCACCTTTAGTGGACTTTGCTATTCTAGGAACTACTAGAAGTCTGGAGTTTTGAGATCTCAGGAAGCGTGATGGATTGTAGCATGTTAGAAGACTGGAGAGATACATGGAGATAAACCATTTAGTGCTTTATAAGTAAGAAGCAGTAGTTGAAACTTAACAGGTACCCAGTGCAGGGATGAGAAGATTGGGGTTATATGGTGATTTTTTTTGACCTTGTGAGAACTCTGGCTTTTTGGGCCGATGAGCAAAATCTGTCTTATCAAATTTAATAATAGAAAGTTATGGGTCATCCAGTCTTTATTTCTTTAACACACTCAGTTATCCGAGGCCAATTGAGTGTATCGCCTGGTTTTGATTAGATATATAGCTGGGTAACAGTGGAAGCTAATTCCATGCCTTCTAATAATATTTCCCAAGGGAAGCATGTATATTGTGAAAAGCAGGGGTCCTAGAACTGAACCTTGTGGCACGCCATAATTTACTAGCATTAGCCTGGCTAGCTCTCTTTTTAAATCTATGAAATGGTAACGGTCAGTTAGGTTTTAAACATCTTAATGCCTGTCCCTGAATGCTGATGTAATTCTGTAAGTGATCCAGGAGAAGATCATGATCTATAGTGTCGAATGCAGCACTAAGATCTAGTAAAACTAACAGCGAGATGAAGCCTTGGTCTGAAGCTAAAAACAGGTCATTAGTGATTTTAACTAGAGCAGTTTCGGTGCTATGATGGAGCCTAAAACCTGACTGAAACTCTTCAAATATATTGTGCTCTTGTAAGTAGGAACAGAACCTGACACATGATTTGGTGACAAGTAAAATTGTATTAAATTACTTATATTTAAACCTCTGGCATTTGCTATAAATGTCATCAGTTTCACCCTGTACACTCAGATTCTCCTCCTCACATCAGAATTACACAATTACACAGCACTTAAAATCAAGTGCACAAGTTTTATTTTTTATGAACGTTAACACTTGTCCAGTGTTCAAAAATAGTGCCACAACTGTTGGTTGAGCTTTTGAAGTTTACCAAGCTGTAAAAATATCACATTTTCTACCTTTTTGCTTAAATCTGATAAAAACTAACAAATACTTTTTTAAATGCAGTATTGTTTTATTTCTAATTTAATTTGTGACAACACAGATATAGGGAAATACACACAAAATGACAATTTTAATATAAAAAGTTATTGTGGACTAGTTTTTTTTTTTTATTACCATTTATCAGTCTTGAATGTGTCATGAATTAGTAACAAAACTGACTGATGCATTATTATTATTATTTTGCATCAGCTTGAATTATTTCAATCCTCATTTCTTGTTATTGGCTGATTTTTCTCCCTTGACATTCTTTTTATATTATTTTATTGAGCCACCATGACATCATATACATATATATGAAAGTGCACCCTAATGGGAACAGATTACATTTGCGTTTTTAACTGTTGACAAGCAGGTGGCACCACAAGACCATGAAATGGGGCAGTAGATAGAAAGCTTAGTTTTTGTCTTTTCTATGGAGTTTTCTAGTATGTACCTCTAAAACACAGTTATGGACAAAGCCAGAAAACTGGATTCCAGTGAAACCACTTGCGTTCCTGTGGGCCAAAAAATGTTCACTTAGAAAACTGTAGGAAGTGAATCAGTGGATCTACAAGTAAATTACCAGAAGAATTAGACTGACACACTGCATTTCTTTAGAACTTCATCCTAATGGAGCTACGGGCATGCAGGGTTTGCTCACAGAGCTCAGACACGTTCTGTTCTCAGGGTGGAACCTGGATGGAAATATTAAACGCTCACAACTGTGGGATTCAGCAAGAACACCGATTCAACAACATACATAAATGCAGATTATAACTGTCAAATATCTTCAGCATAAAGCCTGAATAAATAAGACCAGAGTGACCAAGAGGTCTGTGGGAAAGATCTTGTATGGTGTTCCATGGTCTCCTGGGTCTTCAGTCTTCACTTGTGATGTAACTGCATTTTAATTTAAAGGATGGGAAATGCTTTGTTATGTTGATTTTAAATATGTCACTATTTGTATATTACAAAAAAAAAACCCACTAAACATGTAGATTTTACACATTTTTATTACAGAATTTGTGCACAAGTGAAGCATCTACTTCAGCTCCTTGACAGCCAGACCTGAGAGAGAGAGAGAGAGAGAGAGAGAGAGGGTGATGCACTACAGAATCATGTACAGAATGAAAGCTGGTTAGAGAAACATGGTCACTGTACTGTTGTGTGTTATGTATTTGTCCTACACTGTTGTTGGTGAATAATAAAGCTTTATATGGTTAAAGTGTGTGAGAGGTGATTTTCCTTTATTCCAGTGCAGTGTAAATGTTGGTGAACCGGTGGAACTGAATCTTCTATAGAAAGCAGAAATCCAGCACTTGGTTCGTCTTTTGTTCTAGCAAGTGTGTAAATGCACCGCGAGCACCGCTCAGGCCCGGAGTGTTTGGACAACTTGCACAGGAAATGACTCGATCCCTCACATTCACTTAACACGCACTCATTCAGGAACAGTCCTGATACACATCTGATCCCTCTCTCACACACACAATCACAAGGGCATCAAATAGTTTGGAGCATAAAAAGGAACTCAAAGCAGATGTTTCCCATGTGATCTGATTATTCAGGATTATAATCTCCTCCTGTCATTATCATGGTTTCTTGTAGCTGTCAGGCAAATTTTAATTATTTTTAAGACCCTCGCTGAAACATAAAACCCGTTATAAGTCCATGGTACAGTCACAGATTCGTACCAATAACAAAGCTGTTGGTCTCATTTGTAGTCGTAATACAGCTAATTAAATTTGGACGTTAGGGGGTCCACTAATTAATCTCATCACTAAAAACCCTTCATAAAAAATTTTAGATTAGTATAATATTACAGTGAAATCCTTCCTTCGCATATCTGACTGGCTGGAATGCTGGGGTCAGAGCGCAGGGTCTGCCATGACAGCACCCCGAGGCACAGACCAGTTAAGGGCTTTGTTCAAGGGACCGAAGGCGGCAGCCTGGCGATAACGGGGTTTAAACCCCCCATCCTTCCGATCAGTAAGCCAGAGACTTAACCACCGAGCTCCCACTCCCCCATGGACATCAGAAAATTAAGACCAGTTAAAAATGTGAATTTAAGACTTGAAGGCCTAAACTCTTACTTTTTAGGACCCAGCAGAAACCCTGAACAAAAGAGATGAGATTATAAGTAGTATTTGTTAAGTCCAGAAGTTTGGGGCGTACCTAATAAATGTGTTACAGTATGCTATAGAACAGAAGACCACCACACTCACACTGAAGATCTCTGTGCTAATTGAACCTGAGCATGCAGGAACATCTGGGGTGTGATGGTTAAAGAAGGCAGAGCACACGTGTATTTTTATGTGAAGAACAGTGTGAGACTGAGTGTGTGTGTGTGTGTGTGTGTGTGTGTGTGTGTGTGTGAGCGTACCAGGGGGTAAAGACTGTTTGAGCTTCTCTGCCTTCTCCTTGTCTGTGATGACGAGTGTGTACAGGTATCTGCTGCAGCGCACCTTAAACTTCACATTGTCCTTGTTCTTCTTGATCTTAACAGCTACACAAACACATTTAAACAGTCACACACAATGGAAGTGATGAACACCACACACACACACACACACACACAGAATTATGTTATATGAAAGACTCCATCACTAATCCTTCACTGGTCAGCTGAGTGCTGAACGACACAGCTGAGTTAATCACACTGATATTTCAAGTGTATTTCTTTTCATTGTGATGATTTTGGCTCACAGGTAATGAAAAACCAAAATTCAGTATGAGAAAATTGTGAGAAAGTTAAATATTGGAGACTCGTGGTGTCTCACTCTAATCAGCTCATTAACTCCAAACACCTGCAACAGTTTCCTGGGTCTTTAAAATGGTATCTGTCTGGTTCAGGCTCCACAATCATGAGTTAGACTGCTGACTCGACAGTTCTCCAAATGATGATCATTGACCCCCTGCACATGGACGAAGAGACACACAAGGTCATCGCTGAAGCTGCTGTTCACAGACTGCTGGAACCAAGAACATTCATGGAAAGTTGGATGGAAAAATGTGGTAGAAAAAGATGAAATGAAGCAGATTCAAGAATTGGTGGAGATTCTCAAAGAGTGAACTGCAGCTGGAGTCAGTGCATCAAGAGCCTCCACACACTGACGTCTCCATGGGCTTCAACTGACTCATTCTGCCAGAGACAACGTTAGATGTGTCTTACCTGGACAAAGACAAAAAGGACTGGACTGTTGTTTAGTGGGACAAAGTCGTCTTTTCAGATGAAATGAAAAAATTGTGCATTTCATGTGGAAATCAGGGTCCCAGAGTCTGGAAGTCTGGTGGTTAGGGGAGTCGTGTCATCTGCTGGTGTTACTTCACTGTGTTTTATCAAGTCCAAGGTCAGAACATCCATCTACCAAGAAGTTTTACAGCACTTTATACTTCCCTCTGCTGACCAGGAGATGCTGATTTAATTTTCCAGCAGGATGTGCCCACACTGCCAAAAGCACCAGAAGCTGGTTAAATGATCATGGTGTTGGTGTGACTTGAGCAAACCCAGACCTGAACTTAATGGAGGAACATGAGAAACAAGAGACCAAAAAATGCAGATGAGCTGAAGGCCACTGTCAAATAATCCTGGGCTTCCACACCACCTCAGCAGTGCCACAGTCTGATCTCCTCAGCAGTGCCACAGTCTGATCTCCTCAGCAGTGCCACAGTCTGATCTCCTCAGCAGTGCCACAGTCTGATCTCCTCAGCAGTGCCACAGTCTGAGGATCTGAGCAGTGCCACAGTCTGAGGATCTGAGCAGTGCCACAGTCTGAGGATCTGAGCAGTGCCACAGTCTGAGGATCTGAGCAGTGCCACAGTCTGAGGATCTGAGCAGTGCCACAGTCTGAGGATCTGAGCAGTGCCACAGTCTGAGGATCTGAGCAGTGCCACAGTCTGAGGATCTGAGCAGTGCCACAGTCTGAGGATCTGAGCAGTGCCACAGTCTGAGGATCTGAGCAGTGCCACAGTCTGAGGATCTGAGCAGTGCCACAGTCTGAGGATCTGAGCAGTGCCACAGTCTGAGGATCTGAGCAGTGCCACAGTCTGAGGATCTGAGCAGTGCCACAGTCTGAGGATCTGAGCAGTGCCACAGTCTGAGGATCTGAGCAGTGCCACAGTCTGAGGATCTGAGCAGTGCCACAGTCTGAGGATCTGAGCAGTGCCACAGTCTGAGGATCTGAGCAGTGCCACAGTCTGAGGATCTGAGCAGTGCCACAGTCTGAGGATCTGAGCAGTGCCACAGTCTGAGGATCTGAGCAGTGCCACAGTCTGAGGATCTGAGCAGTGCCACAGTCTGAGGATCTGAGCAGTGCCACAGTCTGAGGATCTGAGCAGTGCCACAGTCTGAGGATCTGAGCAGTGCCACAGTCTGAGGATCTGAGCAGTGCCACAGTCTGAGGATCTGAGCAGTGCCACAGTCTGAGGATCTGAGCAGTGCCACAGTCTGAGGATCTGAGCAGTGCCACAGTCTGAGGATCTGAGCAGTGCCACAGTCTGAGGATCTGAGCAGTGCCACAGTCTGAGGATCTGAGCAGTGCCACAGTCTGAGGATCTGAGCAGTGCCACAGTCTGAGGATCTGAGCAGTGCCACAGTCTGAGGATCTGAGCAGTGCCACAGTCTGAGGATCTGAGCAGTGCCACAGTCTGAGGATCTGAGCAGTGCCACAGTCTGAGGATCTGAGCAGTGCCACAGTCTGAGGATCTGAGCAGTGCCACAGTCTGAGGATCTGAGCAGTGCCACAGTCTGAGGATCTGAGCAGTGCCACAGTCTGAGGATCTGAGCAGTGCCACAGTCTGAGGATCTGAGCAGTGCCACACCCAATTGAGGCAGTAATTAAAGCAAAAGGAGCCTCGGCCAAGTATTAAGTACAGATACAGTAAATAAACAGACTTTTCAGAAGACCAACAATTCACTCAATTGTTTCACTGTGAATTGGTGGGTTTTTGTTGAGTCAAAAATCACAGTGAAAAGTAAACACTTGAGATATATCAGTGTGTGTGATGAATCTACATAATCCACCAGTTTCCAATCTTGTTTTGAATTACTTAAATCTACTTTTTTACTGATTCTGATTTATTGAGATTCCCTTTACAGAATAAAGATTTTTAAAACCATATTTAACGTGAAATGGTTTTTAAATAGAACTTGTAATGTTACAGTCTGAGATCAGTGCTGTGTTTTCATGTGTTTATGAACAGAAATGATGTGGACTGAAGCATCTTACACACTTCTGTGCAGCACAGAGATGTATTTTCAGACGTTTCAGTGCAGATGAAACATTTAGGAAACGTTTCTAGACTAAAACACCAGTTTTAATTTAATCTGATTAGTGTGGCTGTAGCCTTTGGTTACTCTCATATACTCATCCAGACCTGGAAATCACTCAAACTGTGTTTAAACCCATTTACATTTGATATTTCTCCTACACATGGTGGAACAGTTACGCACCAGATGAACAGTGATGTTTCCTCACAGCCATCAGATCGAATAACAGACACTACTGAATAAAATACTCACACTTTGCGTCTTTTCTCCTGGCCGTCAGCAGGAAATCTTTAATCTCTTCGATTTTGCGCGGCTGAAACAAACACACACATCAGTGCAGTGTGGAGACACACATCATCCTAAGATTCATTATTTACCCTGAGGGTCTCACTACACAGCTACACACCACCCCAGCTACACACCACCCCAGCTCCACAACTACACACCACCCCAGCTCCACAACTACACACCACCCCAGCTCCACACACACCACCCCAGCTCCACACCACCCCAGCTCCACACCACCGCAGCTCCACACCACCGCAGCTCCACACCACCGCAGCTCCACACCACCGCAGCTCCACACCACCGCAGCTCCACAACCACACCACCCCAGCTCCACAACCACACACCACCCCAGCTCCACAACTACTCACCACCCCAGCTCCACAACTACCACCACCCCAGCTCCACAACTACTCACCACCACAGCTCCACAACTACTCACCACCCCAGCTCCACAACTACCACCACCCCAGCTCACAACCACTCACCACCGCAGCTACACACCACCACAACTACACCACCGCAGCTCCACAACTACACCACCCCAGCTCACACCACCGCAGCTCCACCACCGCAGCTCCACCACCGCAGCTCCACAACTACACACCACCCCAGCTCCACAACTACTCACCACCCCAGCTCCACAACTACTCACCACCCCAGCTCCACAACTACTCACCACCACAGCTCCACAACTACTCACCACCACAGCTCCACAACTACTCACCACCCCAGCTCACAACTACTCACCACCACAGCTCCACAACTACTCACCACCACAACTACACACCACCCCAGCTTCACAACTACTCACCACCACAACTACACACCACCGCAGCTCCACAACTACTCACCACCGCAGCTACACCACCACAACTACACCACCGCAGCTCACAACTACTCACCACCGCAGCTACACACCACCACAACTACACACCACCCCAGCTCCACAACTACACCACAGCTCCACACCACCCCAGCTCACAACTACACCACCCCAACTACACACCACCCCAGCTCCACAACTACACCACCCCAGCTCCACAACTACACACCACCGCAACTACACACCACCCCAGCTCCACAACTACACCACCGCAGCTCCACACCACCCCAGCTCCACAACTACACCACCGCAGCTCCACACCACCCCATCACAGGGAATCAGAACTACACAAGCAGCTGTTCTCCAGAGTGCTCTACACGTCTCTCACACTCAGACAGAAGCAGTTATGGGGTAAAGGTTTTTATCTCTGCTGGTTAATGCAGTAAAACGTGTGCAGGCAAAACGCTACACTCCCACGTGTGCAGTTTAAACACATGAGCGCGCGCCCTTACAGAAAACTCAACATCCTGCAGCCAATCAGAATAAAGCATTCCAGGGGATTAGCATTTAGCTAGCATGAGCAAGATTCAATTATTATCAGCATAAAATAATACAAAATATAAACTAATACACTTATATAACTAATGTATATCTAATAAAATAAACAACCGCGGTGAATTAATAGACTACTAATTAACCGACTAACAGAATAAAACTCGGCTAGATAAAGACTTTTTACACACAATATTAAACTTCTACATTTATAATAAAAAATTACCACATTTTAGAGACGAACTGAGTGTGCGCATGCGCAGTAAGGAGGTCACTCACCATTCTCCCGGCGGATTCTGAAAAACACATACACACACAGTCATTAAAACCGCGACACATCTCACACATAGCGACTCTGTGCACCTCATAATCACTTTATAACTCTTTATAAAGCACCATTTCCTCACACACGCCTGAGGATTGATGCAGATTTGTACAGATTCTGGTGCAGATGTTTCGGCATTAACACTTACACGGGCTGCGAGCGAGGAGGGAAAAGGGCGGAACTTCCGCTTCCGCCTTATTTATCACTGCGCTACGGCGGCTCACGAGCGACAATTTCAGTACCTTCAAACGCATACAACGAAAATACGCCCCCCACGGCGACCTCCCAGTACTGCACCGAGTGATCCGAGTCATTTACAGGAAAGGGATTCGATTCTTTAACTCACTGTTTCAGTGATAATATTTGTTGTGTAGTTGTGTGGTAGATAAAGTTCACAAAACATGTAGTTAAAGTAAAGACACTCAGTAAAATGTTACTCCAGTAAAAGTAAAATTGTGTCTTTAAACTTTCACTTGAGTAAAAATATACAAATATTTGCCTTCAATTGTACTTCATAGTATTTTAGATACTTATAACTATAATGTTTATATTCATTTTTATCACAAGATTCTTCACTTAATCAACTCAGGTAATGTGAAAAGACTCGAATGTGACTCTCAGCATACTGATATATTAATAGAATGATTTTAATGACTCAACACTGATTGATTTCAAATTGAAATAAAAAAAAAAACAAATTTTATTCATCACATAAACACACATACAGAGTACGACATGCAGTGAAATGCTTTATACGACTGTCCAGCATTCAAGGGCAAAAGGAATAGAATTCAAGGATATAAAATATTTTTACAAAATAAAATAGAAAAAATTAATTAAGTAGATAAATAAAAAGTATAAAATATAGAAATATATAGAAATATATGCATTTATAAGACGCAGTGTGCAGATATTGACAGTACAAATTAAAGTGTGTTTGTTCTTAAAGTGTCCATGTGCAGTGTGGTGTGATATAAAGTGACATTGTGCTGTGACAGTCCAGAGGTAAGGTGTCTTAATAGTGCAGAAAAAAGTTGTGGAGAAATGAGTGATGATGGAGAGAGAGTGATGATGGAGAGAGTGATGGAGAGAGAGATGATGGAGAGAGTGATGATGATGATGGAGAGAGTGATGATGGAGAGAGAGTGATGATGATGGAGAGGTGATGATGGAGAGAGTGATGATGGAGAGAGGTGATGATGGAGAGAGAGTGATGATGGAGAGAGAGAGGTGATGATGGAGAGGTGATGATGGAGAGAGAGGTGATGATGAGAGAGGTGATGATGAGAGAGTGATGATGGAGAGGTGATGATGGAGAGTGATGATGGAGAGAGGTGATGGAGAGAGGTGATGATGGAGAGAGAGAGTGATGATGAGAGAGTGATGATGGAGAGGTGATGATGAGAGAGTGATGATGAGAGAGAGGTGATGATGATGATGGAGAGATGATGATGAGAGAGGTGATGATGGAGAGGTGATGATGGAGAGGTGATGATGATGGAGAGTGATGATGGAGAGGTGATGATGGAGAGGTGATGATGATGATGGAGAGGTGATGATGGAGAGAGGTGATGATGAGAGAGAGATGATGAGAGAGAGAGAGTGATGATGGAGAGGTGATGATGATGATGATGGAGAGGTGATGATGATGAGAGAGTGATGATGATGAGAGAGTGATGATGGAGAGAGTGATGATGATGGAGAGAGTGATGATGAGAGAGGTGATGATGGAGAGGTGATGATGATGATGGAGAGAGGTGATGATGGAGAGGTGATGATGGAGAGGTGATGATGGAGAGGTGATGGAGAGAGGTGATGATGATGATGGAGAGAGTGATGATGGAGAGAGAGGATGATGGAGAGAGAGAGATGATGATGAGAGAGAGTGATGATGGAGAGAGAGTGATGATGATGATGAGAGAGAGTGATGATGGAGAGAGTGATGATGGAGAGAGAGAGAGAGTGATGATGAGAGAGAGTGATGATGGAGAGAGATGATGATGAGAGAGAGATGATGAGAGAGAGATGATGGAGAGAGAGATGATGATGATGGAGAGAGTGATGATGGAGAGAGTGATGATGGAGAGAGAGTGATGATGATGATGATGAGAGAGTGATGATGGAGAGAGTGATGATGGAGAGAGAGTGATGATGATGATGGAGAGAGAGTGATGATGGAGAGAGAGTGATGATGGAGAGAGAGAGAGTGATGATGGAGAGAGAGTGATGATGGAGAGAGTGATGATGATGATGGAGAGAGTGATGATGGAGAGAGAGTGATGATGGAGAGAGTGATGATGATGAGAGAGATGATGGAGAGAGAGAGAGTGATGATGGAGAGAGAGTGATGATGGAGAGACAGCTCCAGTTTTTAGATCCTGCATGTTTCCTGGTTTAAACTCAGAATAGCTTGCGGGAAGAAGCCTGCGGGAAGAAGGCTCAGAACACAACCCTGGGGAGCTCCAGTGCTGAGGGTGAGGGTGGATGAGGTGTGTTTTCCCACCCGTACGGCTTGTGGTCTGTCTGACAGGAAGTTAGAGATCCATTGACACAGCGGCAGGCTGAGTCCCAAGACCTCCAACTTAGAGGTGAGTGTGGAGGGAATTATGGTGTTAAATGCTGAACTGTAGTCCACAAACAGCATCTTTGTATAATTCCCTTTTCTGTAGTCCAGGTGGCTGATTGTAGTGTGGAGGAGATGAGCAATGGCGTCCTCAGTAGAGAGGTTCTAGTGGTACGTGTACTGTAGAGGATCCAGTGTGTCTGGTAGTGATGCAGTGATGAAGTCTCTGACTAGTCTTTTGAAACACTTTATCACTACTGAGGTCAAGGCTACAGGGCGGTAGTCGTTAAGGCAGGCGGGCTGGTGTTTCTTCGGGAAGGAACAATGGTGGACTGTTTGAATGAGGGGACAACAGACTGTTCCAGTGAGAGGTTAAATATCTCAGTGAACACCGGTGCTAGCTGGTCAGTGCAGGCTTTCAGAATCTGACCTTTGATTCCATCTGGTCCTGCTGCCTTCCTGGTATTCACTCTCCTGAATGCCCTCCTCACGTCATGCTCCAAGATAGTGAACGTGTCCGGCTCTCTCGGAGGGCATACTATTTGTGCCGCTAGCATCATTAGCTGCAGCCTCGAAACAAGCGTAACTCATAGTGCCAGAAAAGTATCCACATTCACCATTCTAGAAGATGGTGTTCTATAGCCGTGATTGTTCTTAGTCCCTGCCACAGGCTCCTACAGCCACCATGTTGGAACTGTGACTCTAGTTTCCTCCCGTAGCGCCGCTTTGCATCCTTCACCGCTCTGAGCTCTGGTCATGTGTGTGGTGGTGAGTTCGAGTCTGGAGTTTCTTCATCATTTATTCCTCTCTAAATGTTCTGCTTGATGTTGAACTGATGCTGAACTGTATGTTGGCGATCAGTAGATGCACCAATCAGAACACGTGTAAAACAGAGCGTGCGCTCGATCCTGATTGGTGACTCGCTGCGTGTTTCACCAGTTACGTTTTTATTCTCATTAATAAAAAGAAATTTTGCAAAATGTAGTTAAAATTTTAAAATGTATTGAAGTTACAGTAAAAATCTCCCTGAATGGAAACACTTCAGTAAAGAACAGATGCGAAAAAAAGCTACTTAAGTACATCTGACCATCTCACCAGGACCACCTACAGGTAACACGCAGTCTCTCTACTGGAGTCCTACAAGCCTAAGGATCTTTTCTGTTCTCCATTTATACTCTTGTTGAAGTTATATTCTGGGTTGCTCAGTAACTTCATGGATCTGCTCCTTTACCTCACAAACACCTACTGACTAAAGACTCCACTAAATTTCATTTCATTTCATTTCATTTCATTTCATTTCATTTATTTGACAGGGACAATGCAAACACACATAGTGTCAAAGCAAGCTTGTCACTGAAATGCTGCATAAAAAGTTTATAGCAAATGCTAATAACATGATATGGACAATTCCTGTCCCTAGTCATACACAATAAAATTTAATTTAAATTTCTGGAACTCATTACCATCTGACAATAAGACTATACTGGACTTTACTGTGTTTACTTCCAGGCTAAAAAACTGCTTAAAGACAAACCAAAGGTGCACTCATTTTTAACTAGTAGGTAAGAGTTGTATATGATATATGTGTGTATGTAAACTTTACGGGTAAATCTCATGGGTAAATTTTATTGTGTATGACTAGGGACAGGAATTGTCCATATCATGTTATTTGTTTAAATTGAAGTAGTTTAGTATGCAAATTAGCATTTGCTATAAACTTTTATATGATATGGTATATTTTCTAGATCTAGTGAGGACTCTTGCTGCTGCATTCTGAACTAACTGAAGCTTATTTCTGCACTTACTCCAACACCCAGACAGTAAAGCGTTACAGTAGTCTAATCTAGATGTTACAAAAGCATTAACTAGTTTTTCTGCATCCTGTAACCACATCATATTTCTAATTTTAGCAACATTTCTTTCTAATGCAGTAAAAGTAAGAGCACTTTTTCCTTTTACAAAATTCAACATGTTCCTCTGCAGGTTGAGAGAACGCTAGATGGCGCTGTATCTCCTGGCATCCTAAACTGAAATCACAAACACACACACACACACACACACACACACACACACACACATACACACACACACACACACACACACACACACACACACACACACACACACACACACACACACTCAGGGCTGAAGGAGCAGTCAGACGTGTGATGATGGAGCTGAGAGATGATTATCCTGGACGGAGGTTACTGCAGTAGGAAGTGTTTCTCAGGTCGGATAATGAGCTGCAGAAGGAGCACAGATCTGCATTAATAAGGCTCTTGGTGATGGAATGAGGCTACAATGAGCTTCTCAAACCCCACAAAGACTCACTCCAAGTAAAATATGTGCATTTCATCAGAATCAAGTCTCAGACTCGCCGTCTTCAGCTTCCATTATGTCTGGAATTAAACCCAGCGGCTCCACTGATTAATTATTTTTTTCTGTGTGAGTTTTATTTGTTTTTGATTATTGTAATAAATCAGTGCCAAACAATTCATTTACACACACACACACACACACACACACACACACACACACACACACACACACCAATCATTATGCTTCTACATACACACTAATAGTTTAATCAATTCTGTATTTTAATCCTGGGTTCAATCCACAAATAATTTCATTCATTTGATATTACTAATTTTACATTTTAATATTGGAGAATTATTGTAATCATTTTCAAGGAAACATTTTTTAGTACTCTTAATATATACATCAGTGTCACTTACATCATATTAATGTCACCAGTTTCCCTTTTAAACCTCCTGAAGCATGAGATGTCAAAATGAGGTTCTGGAGCATCAGTTCAATTTAATTTGAATGTAATTGAATGTGAACAGTGTGTTAGAGGAGACAGTGGTGAGGGAAAAACTCTCTGAGATGGTTTAAGAAAGAGGAACCAGATTCGAAAGGGGGAACCCATCCTCATCCGGGTGACACAGAACATCCCTTTATTACAGTTCCCTCATTGTTTATTCAAATAAAAACGTGAATATCAAATGTAATAAATACATTATTACAAACAAATCATGTTTATGCAGTAAACAGGGTTAACATTCACACAGAATCTTCCTGAGCTGACTGGAATAAAGGCCATGAGAGAGTTGAATCATTGTTCCAGAAAAATGATCAATAAATAAAAATAAAAATGCGAAAGGCTACAGATTATGTGTATGTAAAATGTAAATAATTCAGAATGCAAATCTCATAAACCCATATTTTATTCACAATAAAAACAAAAACAGATTAAATGTTTAAACTGAGAATATTTAGCACTTTAAGGAAAAAATAAGGTCATTTTCTGTTTTAATGACTGCAACACGTCTCAAAAAATGTGTAACAGGGCCGTGTTTTCCACTGTGTCGCATCATGTCTTCTGTCTGGCAGTTGCTGAAGTTTTGGGAGAGGAATGTTGTACTGTACCATACGTGTCTGATACAGGATTTTAGCTGCTTAGCAGTTTTTTCCTTTGTTGTGTTTTTCTTTTCATGATGCACCATTTTTTTTTTTAATTGTGAAAGGTCTAGACTGCAGACAGACCAGTTCAGCACCCGGACTCTTCTACTACAAACTCATGCTTCATGCTGTATAATAGAGTTCAGCAGTGATGAGCCCATTCCACAGGCACTAATGCTCTCCTATACCATCAGAAATGCAGCTTTTTGAACTGTGCTGATAACAAGCCAGATGGTCCCTCTCCTCTTTAGTCCAGAGGACGTGGTGTCCATGGTTTCCAAAAATAAATTAACATTTTGTTTCTTTTGACCACAGAACAGTTTTTCACTCAGTACATTTTAAATGAGTTTTGACCCAGAGAGGATGGTGGTGTTTCTGGATCATGTTCACGCGTGCCTTCTTCTGTGCATGATTTAACCTGCATTGTGGATGACATGCAAACTGTTTTCACAGACAATGATTTCTGGAGGTGTTAATGAGCTCATGCAGTGATTTCCATTACAGAATCATGACTCTTTTGATGACATTATGTTCCATACATATTCAACTGTTTTGCACTTTGATGGTAAGGAAAATTATTCTGAAATTGTTCTACAGTTCTCTAAAATGATGCAGTGTGCTCTGTATTTGTGTGTGTGAGTTTGTGTGTGTGTGTTTGTGTGTCTGTATTTGTGTGTGTGTGTGTGTGTGTGTGTGTGTGTGTGTGTGTGTGTGTAAATTTCAGCATGATTCTCAGCACATGTCTCTATTCAAACACTGCACACAGTGTTTTTATTTTCTTTCCACATTTTACTTCTGCAGAAATTTCCCCTCAGGCACACACACACACACACACACACACACACACACACACACACACACACACACACAATCCTAAGATAGAGTAAATGTGTTCAGCCTATACATTATAGATCAGGTGTGTGTGAGAGTGTAAACTCACTGCTTTAAAACACAAATTGCGGTGGTGCAAGGTACAACAAGAACAAGGCACACACACACACACACACACACACACACACACACACACACACACACAAATCATTATAACAGGAGAACTGTGTAATAAACAATTTCACTCTACAGGGATTTAACACCTTCACTGTGTGTGTGTGTGTGTGTGTGTGTGTGTGTGTGTGTGTGTGTGTGTGTGGAGGGAGTGAAGTTCTTCATGAAGATTAAAAAAAACTCACCCCCTGTTCCATCATCTGAATCTCTCCACGAATTTTCTTTCATCTGCTCATGTATTCTTACAATTCAATTCAATTCATTTTTATTTGTATAGCGCTTTTAACAATGAACATTGTCTCAAAGCAGCTTTACACAGATAATGTGGTGATTAAACATAAATATGTTCTTTGTAAGTATGTTTGTCCCTGATGAGCAACTGTGGCAAGGAAAAACTCCCCGAGATGGCATAAGGAAGAAACCTTGAGAGGAACCAGACTCAAGAGGGAACCCATCCTCATCTGGGTTGCACAAAATGTCCATTTGAAGCAGATATACAATGTTGCGGGGTACAGTGATGATGATCAGAAGCAAACTGTATTCCTGAGTCAGTGCAGCAGACCGCCGACACCAACTACAGTCCAATCCGTCCTCAAAGCACCCGTTCTACTCCGGAATTACATGGAACCACCCAAGGTGTTGATGAGAGACCGTCCCAAGCTGCACAGAGTGGCCTCCAGTCGAAGAGAACACTATCCAGAGGCAGACCAGGACGAAGTGGGAAGATCCACTGAGGGGAGAGGGACAGGAACAGTGATCACTGGAACCTCAGGAGCATGATTAACTCGACCGAGAGAGAGAGAGAGAGAGAAAGAGAGAGAGAGAGAGAGAGAGGGAAGAGAAGGATATGGATTATTATGTGTCCTGATTGTTGTAAGAGAGTTAATGTCACTGTGCAGTTTGGACTCTGGTAAGATTCACTCTGGCAGCAGAACTAAAAGGGAGAAGCAGAAGGAAACACAGACATGAGGATCTCTGGGATAAGAGACGACCCACCACACCACCATCAACAAACCTGAGTGAACGTGTGAATGTGAGGGGACGACAGCATCCAAATATCCCAGTTCACCAAACACTCTATATCCATGCTCCCTCCGATCTGTGCCTTTACCTTAGAAAAAAATCTACTGATAAAAGGCTTGACTAAATAAATATGTGTTCAGCCTCGACTTGAACACTGAGACTGTGTCTGAGTCCCGAACACTGATTGGAAGGCTGTTCCATAACTGTGGGGCTTTATAAGAGAAAGATCTGCCCCCTGCTGTAGTCTTCATTATTTGAGGAACCAACAGATAGCCAGCACCTTTTGATCTAAGTAGGCGTGGAGGATCATACTGGTACAGAAGTTCACTCAGATACTGCGGCGTGAGAGCGTTAAGTGCTTTATACGTCAGTAGTAGTATTTTATAATCAGTGTGAGATGTAATTGGGAGCAGTGTAGATGATTAAAACAGGGCTGATCTGATCATATTTTCTAGATCTAGTGAGGACTCTTGCTGCTGCATTCTGAACTAACTGAAGCTTATTTCTGCACTTACTCCAACACCCAGACAGTAAAGCGTTACAGTAGTCTAATCTAGATGTTACAAAAGCATGAACTAGTTTTTCTGCATCCTGTAACGACATCATATTTCTAATTTTAGCAATATTTCTAAGGTGAAAGAAGGCGATCCTGGTGATATTATTCACGTGAGACTCAAAGGAAAGACTCGGGTCAATAATCACACCAAGGTCTTTGACTGCTGTACACACTGAAACAGAAACACCATCCAGAGATGCTACAGAATCGGAAAGTTTACTTCTAGCTGCATGTGGTCCTAGTAAAAGTCCTTCCATCTTATCTGAGTTGAGCAGAAGAAAGTTATTAAGCATCCACTGTCTAATGTCCTTTACACACTCCTCAACATTGTTGAGCTGATCTCTCTCATCTGGCTTTGCTGAAATATACAGCTGTGTATCATCAGCATAGCAATGGAAGCAAATACCATGTTTATGTATAATTTCACCCAGAGGCAGCATATATAAAGAGAAAAGCAGTGGGCCTAAGACAGATCCTTGTGGAACACCAAACTTTACCTTAGAGAGTGTGGAGAACTCACCATTTACATCAACAAACTGATAGCGATCAGTCAGATAAGACCTGAGCCAAGAGAGAGCCGTTTCCTTTATTCCAACAACGTTCTCCAGTCCACCAAGCAGGAGATTATGATCAATGGTGTGAAAAGCTGCACTGAGGTCGAGCAAAACAAGTAAAGAGACAAAACCCTGATCAGAGGCCAATAACAGGTCATTTACCACCTTAACTAGCGCCGTCTCTGTGCTATGATGAGGCCGAAATCCTGACTGATACATTTCATAAATGTTCTTCCTCAGTAGATGTGACCAGAACTGCTGTGCTACAACCTTTTCTAGAATCTTGGAGATAAAGGGGAGATTTGATATTGGATTGTAGTTGGACAGCTGACAGGGTGAAGGTCAGGTTTCTTAATTAGGGGGTTGATACTGCAGTTTGAAGGAGTTAGGTACAAAACCAGTGCTAATGGAAGAGTTTATTATTTTAAAACAGGTTCAATTCCCTCTGGAATGATCTGTTTGAGGAAACTTGTAGGCGAGGGATAGAGAATGCAGGTTGATGATTTTGATGAGGAAATAAATGAAATGAAGTCATTCTCATGAATAGGAGTAAAACTTTGTAGTTGATTGTCTGCTATAATGACACTGCTGTCTACAGGGTTATTTATAAAATAATTTGGATTTATATGAATCGTCTGGATTTCTTGCCTGATGTTTTCAATTTTATTATTAAAAAAGTTCATGAAATGACAGACACTAACAATCTGTTTAGATAAAATCATTTTTATTTAACATTTAATTATAATTATACCCTTTTTTCATTCGAGAAAACTTTTTCATTAGTGTTAATGTTTTATCAGAACCAGAAATTCTATAATATTTCAACTTATTATCACACTCCGTGTCATGTCACGTAAAAATCAGAGCCTTAGTGATCAGAGTCATATAAAGGTGCAGTGGCTGATTGGTAATGTAGAATAGCTATAGAGTAGCCTTCATGTGTCACATATACATTACAGTGAAATTCTCCTGCAGCACAGATGGTGAAGGGCCTTGCTCAAGGGCCCAAGAGTGGCAGCTTGGCAATACCGGGGCTTGAACCCCAGACCCCAGATTCAGTGACCCAGATCCTTAACCACTGAGCTCCCAGAATATCCTGAATCCACCAGAACCAGAGTACTGTAAATACTGTAACAGGATCTGGAATGAGTAAAAAGAGTAAAAAGAGTAAAAAGAGTAAAAAGAGTAAAAAGAAACAATCTAAGAGGAAGTAGTAAACAGGAACACCCGGAACACAACCTACTGTAAACTGAATATACAGTACTGTGCAAAAGAGGACCACCATCACC
The DNA here is from genome assembly GCF_014805685.1 of Silurus meridionalis. Lineage (NCBI taxonomy): Eukaryota > Metazoa > Chordata > Actinopteri > Siluriformes > Siluridae > Silurus > Silurus meridionalis. The sequence goes on from NC_060890.1 coordinate 27,966,759, forward strand.
TCCATCATCATCATCATCATCATCATCAGATTATTCAGATTCATTTAGAGATTAGCGGCTAAGTGCTAGGTGATTAGAGTAATATAAATATGCTAAATATAAACTGTTTCTCTGTTGGTCCTTTAATCTCTCCATCCTCATCACCAGTGTTGGGCAGTACTAGTTACCGGTAACGCGTTACTTTTGACAGTAACTAATACTGTAACGCGTTACTTTAAAAAATATAGTAACTTCGTTACCGTTACCGTATGGTGCGTTGCCCGTTACTTTTTTAAATGAATAAATTTGCGCTGAAGTGTAGACTACAGTCTAACCTGTTTACAGCAGCGTTGCATTGTAGGATTGGTGGATGAACCACTGTATACACAAAGAAGACGCACTGTGGGCGTGTCTCAGTTTTTCAGGTCTGTGCAACAATAATGGCGAGTCAAGGCGAGGTCGAGAGCGAGATATGTTTCTCAAAGTGGAAATATGCTCATTATTTCAGTTTAGTTGAGCAGAGGAAAAAAAACATTTTAGTCCAATGTAAGCTGTGTCTTCCTGGTTCAAAGCTCCTATCAACTGCTATAAATAGTAACTCTAATCTGTTTAAGCACCTTCAGAAACTTCACGCCTCAACAAGGCTAGATGCTAACCCTAACCTAACACCTGAAGTGAGTCTAACCCCTCCAGCCAAACAACAGCGACTATGTTTTAACCAGACTGTTAGCCAGGGACAGATCAACAAAGCGATTGAACGGTATGTTGTTGAAAACATGCAACCTGTCTCTACTGTGGAGTCACCGGCTTTCAGGCAGCTCGTTAGCATGATAACATGTTCAGGCCGCACACAGCAAATGGGACGAAAATCTTTTTCCAACTACTTGGATAAAGAATATTCAAAAATGGAAAGTGTGCTGAAGACAACATTTGAAGGGCTACAATACATTGCGACCACTGCAGACATTTGGTCTGTTCACAACAAAAGCTTCCTAGGCTTGACAGCCCACTGGATAAACACCGCTACTCTTCAATGCCAGAAAGCTGCGTTGGCCTGTAAAAGGATCAAAGGTAGACACGCGTATGATGTCATAGCTGCTGAGATCGATCACATTCATTCATTATATGGACTGTCAACGAAAGTTACGGCTACGGTTACTGATAACGGGTGTAACTTTGTAAAAGCCTTCCAAATGTATCAGCCGGAATCGCTCTCTGACGATGATGATAATGAAGAGGATGAAGAGGTTACCTTCACAAATGTTGCAGACGTGCTTGACACCTCCACAGAGGAAGGGATTGTTTTCCCACCACACCAGAGGTGTGCCTCTCACACACTTAACTTAATTCCATGCTCTGATGTGGACAAGTGGCTGCTTTCAAATCCTGGGACTAAAGGAATCTACAGAAGTGCTACCGCCAAGTGCACAGCACTGTGGAGTAAGGCTAGCCGGTCGACTTTGGCTTCAGAGTTAGATGGCGATTTGGTTGGCAAAAAACTGCTTGTGCCATGCTCCACAAGATGGAATTCATTTTATGATGCTGTGGTGAGAATAGTTGAAATACCCATGGCTGACTTGAGTACCATCTCTAATCGTTTAGAGCTAAAATGTATTGGTGAGAGGGAGTTTCAGTTTCTGAGGGAATACTGTGCCATCATGAAGCCTCTCACAGTTGCTCTGGATATCCTTCAAGGAGAAGAAAACTGTTACTATGGCACCCTCCTGCCCACAATAGAAGTTTTGATGTCGAAGCTACTGGAGATAAAAGAAGGCCTGATTATTGCAACTGGCCTACCTGATGCCATAGTTCAGGTAAGAAACATTCATCAATATTCAAAAGAAGTTTATGGATGTAAACATTAATATTTTTAGCTGAGCAAGCACCAATATAGCGTAAGAAATGGAAAGAATGTAAAGTGCAAAAAATAATTTTTGATTCTATTCACACACTGTAGTGCACCTACCCACTGGATGATAAACAGTAATAATACCATATTTTTTTTGCAAAATAAAGTTTTATTTTTGTCTAATCAGTTGCACATATATTTTTATTTTCTTAATGTGTGTTTTTGTGATGCTTCAATGATTTTATAATTCATATCTATAGGTCAAAAATCATAGTGGTGTACAGCTATCATAAAATGTACATAGAGGGAATCTTTCACTCATTCTAATATCTGTGTCAGTGTGTGTTTTTTTTTTGCAGGCAATCAAAACACGATTTGCAGCCATTTTGGAAAGCAATGATGCAATACTGGCAGCTGTCACACTTCTTATGTTCAAACTGCGATGGTTGAGACACCAGAGGAAGAAAGATATGGTCAAAGGAGTGTCACAAGCTCATTCCTCACCCTGGCCCTGTTTAGCAAGCAGCCAAGATGCCCGTGTCTCCGACAACACCAGACTCAAGCTCCTTCAATGTGCAGGACTTTTTATGTTTTGAGGAGGCTGATGATACCTACAGCACTGTGGAAACTGAAGTAATGACCTACTTGAGAACAGCTGAAACAGGTGGTTGTACCAAAGGTTTGAGAGACTTCTTCTCATGCGGTTGAGAGACTTCTTCTCATGCGGTTGAGAGACTTCTTCTCATGCGGTACAACCACTGGTTTGAAGGGTAAAACTCAAATTAAACATTCATTCAGGTCCTTGCTAGTAAGCACCTTTTGTTGTTTCAAATAAATAAGTACACATTTGTTATTAAAAATATTTGTTTGTTAAAAATCATGGTTAGTTTAGTAGCCACAGTGACATTTCAGTTATATGTTCGAACACTAATTATGCATTATAAAATGCATTATGTTTACGTTTGTTTTACTGAGCTTGTGTAGTTATTTATTTCAGAAATGTGTGTGATATATTCAGTATGTGCAGGTCTGATTTAATAAAATAGGGTTTAAAAATGACTTTGTGTTTAAGTCAGTTTTGTGTTTGTAGATCATAACGCATAAAAGGGCATTAATGTGAACATTAAAGAAGGTTCATTAAAAAAGTAACAAAAAAGTTACTTTTAACAGTAACGCATTACTTTTTGGTGTAAATAATCAACAAAGTAACTAAGTTACTTTTTGAATGAAGTAACGAGTAACTGTAACTATAGTTACTATTTTTTTGAAACTAACACAACACTGTTCATCACATCCTCTCTAATCTTATTTCAACATCCATATCATTTCATTTCTCTCTCTCTCCACCCCCCCTCTCTTCCCTGCTTGTATTACTGCAGGGGAATTGGGGTCTTGTCCCTCGTTTCTGTTGTCATACACTGTAAAATCAAATAGCATACTTCACTAGAAAAATGCTATTATGTTTACTTAAATCTGACTAAAATATTGAGTTTACTAAAAATAGTTAATTATTGGTAAAATTCTAAAATAAATATTTGAGATTACTAATAAAAATTAAGGAATATTACTCAAAATGTTTGAGACATTTCATTGGGCATGCGCAATGAAGCACAACTCCCCTCCCCCACACTTCGCTGAAGCTCATGGACTGAAGACGGTTCGAGCATCTACCAATTAAGGAATTAATTAATGCATATTTTTGCTTCCTTGGTTGTTAGTTATAATCATGATGTTTACTTGAATTAATATTACTAAACTTGTCTTTACATAAACATCTTTTGGACCATTTGTAGCTTTGAACACCTCGTGTTGGAGACTAACATCTAAAATGTTATTTTTGCACTTTAGATCTGTAAAATCAGATTACTGGTTAATTATTTAAAAATGCTTTATTTTTGTTAATTTGATTACTCAGTCATGACAATGTGGGACCTGGCAGTGTAACTTAACTCGTCTATAATTAGCATGCGTTATAAAATCTAGCCATTTTAATCGTGATGTGGAGCGGGGGGGAGGAGAAAAAAAAAGTTCACGAGATGTTGGAAGGAAGGAAGGAAGGAAGGAAGGAAGGGAAAAAACGGGATATAGGAGGCAAAAAAATCTAAAAGAAAAAAAATGGGACAACTGTTTTGAACCAAGGGCGCAAGTTTTGACTGAATACATTGTCAAACTGTAACCACCGCGTGAAAATACAAATGTAACGTTAATTACACAGCCGCTCTGAATGTTGCCAGCGCGTGCACTGCGCTAACACGATTGGTTTCTATCTTTTAAAAGACAGCGTTAAGGTGTAGCTTACTGAATAGTACAGATTAAAGCTGCGTGTTTTAGTTTTAAAGAAGTAGTTCACCAAACATTTTTCATATGACTTGCTTGATAATTAGATTTTTTAAATAGTTAATGCCAATAGTATTGTTCATTGTTAAAGTTGTGGATTAATTCATTTTATTGGTAATATTTAATGCTAAATAAGCATGTGAACTTCATTGCAAGTTACTCTGCCTTTACCTTGCCTTTAACTTAAGTAATTCATTTATTTTTTCTTTTTAGGTTTCCTGTTGATTGCCTTCTGCCATGCAGTGCAACAGACAACATGCAGAAGAAAGGCATTAAAAAACCTAGACGGTTTGAATTAAATTTCTTACCAAATTTTCCCAATGGGAAAAACGAAGAAAGTCAAGAACGCACAAGAGTAGAACTTGTAGAAGCAATGAAAAGGAGGACCCGAAACATGAGCCTGATTGGCCAGAAGATTTAAAAAAACTTAAACAACAAACAACAAAACAGCACATTTTAAACAACAAACAACAAAACAGCACATTTTAAACAACAAACAACAAAACAGCACATTTGCCTTGAGAAGGAAGGAAATCATTCATGCTGAACCTCCTATTTGTGAGATCCTGGAAAAGTGGCCTGCACTTTTCACCGAAAGCCAGGTATGTATTCTCTTTACAATCTAAACATCTTATTATTCAATATCTTATTTTATTGTAAATAACCACTCTGTGTTTGTTCTCAGATCTTTGCAGAATTTAATCGCATATCTGGAAAAAATCTGAGATCCGAGTTCTATGAAGCATTGGACAAACACTCTACACGTTTGATTGAAATTTTCAGGAAAAAAGGAAGAATGCTTGATGCAATTCTGCGTCAAGTTGATTTAAAGGTAAACCTTTATGTAGTTGTCTTTATTGTATAGTCAGTGTATGATTGTTAACCTCATTCTCTGTTTTACATAGTCATTTGATGTAACTTGTGTGAGCACCGCAGTACTTCATGGCCTTCCAATCCTCCTGGGAGATGATTCTGTGGAATTTTTCAGGACATGCTTTGTAAGTAATGTTGGTGTTTACTTCTTTATTTGTGCTAATGCTAAATTGTGTATTAGGGTCCATTAGAATATAAATCAGATGAAGAGTACACAGTAGTCATTTGTCTCGTGACCTAGCTAGCATCTCAGCGATCATGCCAGAAATGTAGGGAAGACATTACTAAAATAGTCTTTGTGATCATAGTCATTTAAATGTAATTTGATGAAGTGACAATAATACTAACAGTGGAGGCTAACACAGAAGAGGATAAATTGTTGAATACATTTTTTAATAAATGTTTTTTTGCAAGCAAAGTATTCCTGTGACTTCAAGATTACATTTGAACAACCCTGACCACATGGCCTGTTTTAGCAATGTCTTTCTGGATGTTGAAAGTGAAAATGATGATGTCCAAAACTGGGCAGTTAAACTCAAAATATCATAATTGGTATCTTGTGTAAAACAATATAAAGGTAATTAATGCCAGAATTTACATTTTACAATCAACTTTCCCTTTAAAACAAGATCACACTTTCTTATGCTTTGTGCTTACACAGGACACTGTTCCAAGGTATGGAGAAATTACCACTTGTTACTTTTCTCTGTTTAGGATTCAGATGTGAATGAAGACCTGATTGCAGTACCAGAAAACATGCCTGCCCAAACTCCACATGCCCTCAATGTCGACTCATTAAGGGCAATCATTCTCGAGGGAAAAATTTGGTGAGTGACATCCCAAACTTGCCACATGCTGTATGTCTTCTCTTTGCTTTGATCTATGCTCTAAATTTAGACTACCCAAAGACAATGCGAAGCACATTTGATGCTATTCAGAGAGTATTTCTGTCACTGGGAAGTAAGAATCTCAAGCCCAAACTTCAAACTCTTAAAAACCAGCTTTTAAACTAAGCTGCTGTTTTTGCTTCTGACAAATTACATGTTAGAAAGATTTAAAATTCTTTCAGCATCAGAGGGATCAGTTTTTTTTTTTTTTTTTTTTAAGAATTGTTTTAACTAAACCTTTTATCTAAATGTCTGTTTTAGACTTTATTTTGTCATTTGTATTTAAAGTTGAGCACTGGAAACTAAAGGGAAAGTTCAACCAAAAATGGAACTTCTGTCATCATTTACTCACCCTTTGTTATTTTAAATATGTATGATTTTTTTTCTTTTGCAGAACATAAAAAAATGATGTTTTGAAAAATAGAAGTAGCAAAAAAACAGCTGAGTTAATCCTCGGAATATTTCTTGCTTTTGTGTGTGTGTAAGAGAGAGAGAGAGTGGTGAGTGCAGACGCGTGTGTGTGTGTGTGTGTGTGTGTGTGTGTGTGAGTGAGTGTGGGAATAGTGGCTCCGAGTACGGAGCTGTGTGAAAGTTTGACTCGCCGGCACGCTGTTCGTGTGGTGTGTTCGGCGGGTGTTGAAGAGTGTGTGCTAGCTAACATTCTCGAAGCAGCAACGATGAACAGTGCAATCGTGTTTTTTTTAATGATATCGATAGAGTGAAAAATGTAGCTGAAAAAGGCATTGTGATAAATAATGAACTCATCCGTGTTTTCCCCCTCAGTTCCCCTGCAAAGAAAGTTATCCTGTCTAATGTCCCAGTCTTTATCTCAGATAAAGAGATTCATAAAGAGTTGTCCCGGTTTGGTCGTGTGGTCTCCCCCATTAAAAAACTCTTCCTTGGTGGTTCCTCTCCAATGGTAAAAAACCGGTACTCCTTTAGAAGGATGGCTTTTATGGTTTTTAAAGACGGTACTGAAGAGCTTAACGCTGTTTTTAAATTCCGGTCAGAGGGCTACGATTACAACATCTTTGTGACTTCGGATACTGATATGAGATGTTTTAAGTGTGGTAAGATAGTCCATCTTGTCCGGGCGTGCCCTGATAAACACAGTGACACTGGTGTTTCTGAGCGACTGGAGCGAGACGCAGCCCAGCCTGCTGGAGCCGTTCCCCCTGCGACTTCAGTTCAGCTGACTGCTGAAAACCCTAGAGCGGCTGCTGCACCAGTAGTAGAGGAGAACGAGTCCCCAGTCCAGCCTGCAGCCCAGAAGCCCACTGCAGCTGCAGCAGCCCCGCAGAACCCCCCCCGGCCGAACCGACCCGAGTGAAACCGGTCACGGAGAAGCCCAGTGAGGCCGACCCAGACCAGCAGGAACCTTGCTTGGCTGAACCGGGTGAAGGGAGGTCCTGCTCAGTGGATCGGGTATAGTGCTCGAGTTGCCTGTGCTGGCATAGGCAGGCCCTGGGGTGCAGAGCCCACGTTCGGAAACGCCAGTCACTACACTGGTGCATGGAGCTGGGGGAGACGTGGAGATGGAGGACGAAACGTTCTTTAAGGTTCCAACCAAAAGAAAGAGGCGAGGTAAGGGACGAACGGTAAAACAAACAAAAACAGACACAAAATCAGCAGAACCGGAATCAGAGAAAGAAGACTGCATGTCAGACTCTGTCCTTAGTGTCGACTCTCAGGAGGAGAACGTCAATGTTGTTTATAAAGTGGAAGACATCAAAGATTTTTTGCGTACCACTAAGTGGCAGAAGAATATTTTAATTGAAGAGTATTTTCCAGACAGAAAACAATTTATTCATGATGTTAAACATTTTAGGAGAGAAGGTGCTTTTATAGATGTAGAAGTATTTCGTCTGAAGAAATTGATAACGAGAGTAAATCGGGAAAACTCTGAGGAGGATTGATGTCTGGGGTTTTTTATTTTAGAGAGGTCTTTACCCTCTGTTTATTTTATCTATTTTTTTCAATGAACGGAATTCGGGTTGCGAGTATGAATATTAATAGCGCGAGAGAGTATGGCAAGAGAACGAAGCTATACGAGCTAGTTAAACAGAAGCGTGTGGATGTTTTAATGTTACAGGAGACCCACAGCGATGCCAGTAATGATGCTGATTGGGTGAAGGAGTGGGAGGGGCTGGCGCTCTTGAGTCATCACACGTCACGAAGTGGTGGTGTAGCTTTACTGTTTGCTCGCACTTTTATTCCTGTGTCGTATTCGGTTGAGGAGATTTTAAATGGGAAGCTTTTAAAAGTGAGAGCTTTTTATGAAATGAGGCGTTTGTTTTTATCTGTTTGTACACTCCCACCAGTCCAGTGGAGAGGATGATTTTTTTTAAATACGCTGGATAGCGTCATTGCTAACTGCAGCACTGCAGATACTCTAATTTTAGGTGGTGATTTTAACTGCACGGCAGATATTTTAGACAGGAATCACGTTCAACCTCACGTGGCTTCCCGTAAGCGTCTGTTGTTAGAGGTCCACAAACTCTGTGATATATGGAGGAATATACACAAGAAACAGAGACAGTACACGTGGGCCCATGCCACAGACGGCGTTCTCTCGATGGCCAGGCTTGATCGCTTTTATTGTTTTAAACATCAGCTGACATCTTTTACCAATTGTTTTATTGTTCCAGTAGGTATCTCAGACCACAGCATGGTTTTGTGCACAATCAAGAAATTGAATGTAAAGCCTAGGAGTGCCTACTGGCATTTTAACACCACACTCTTAGATGATGTTAATTTTAGGGAATCTTTTATTTTTTTATGGAATGTTTTTAGATCTGGAAAGGCAGCTTTTAGCTCGTTGCAAGAGTGGTGGGACATAACAAAATTGCAAGTCCAGGACTTTTGTCAACAGTACACTCTCAATGTCAGAAGGGACGTTACTAGATCAATAAAAGCTCTGGAGATTGAAGTAGTGGAACTCCAGCATTTGGGGACCACAGGAAACCGAGGGCATGATGAAGCCCTCAAGAACAAAAAGGCTAAGATGAATGACCTGTTAGACATTACAGCACAGGGGGCGCTGGTCCGCTCACGCTTCAAGAATGCGGCTGGGATGGATGCTCCATCTAAGTTCTTCTTTAGTCTAGAGCAGAAGAATAGACAAAAAAAGATTCATGCATGCGGTGTGAACAGAGTCAGGGGATCTCTTATCGGAGCCCACTGCAATTTGCAGGCAGACAGTAAGCTTCTATGAGAAGCTGTACAGCAGTGAACTGTCAGAGGCACATAAATTGGAGGAGAGTTCCCTTGTGGACCTGCCTAAGCTCTCTGAGCAAGCGGCCAGAGAGATGGATGGAGAGTTGACGCTGGTTGAACTTAACAAGGCCCTCCAATGCATGGAGAACGGGCGGGCGCCAGGTAAAGACGGTCTCCCTGTCGATTTTTTACGAAGCCTTCTGGGCAGTGATAGGGCAGGATGTGCTAGAGGTCCTGAGGGACAGTGTATGGAGTACGTAGAAGAGCCGTGCAGTAGAAGAGCCATTATGACCCTACTGCCGAAGAAGGGAGACCTGACCCACCTAAAGAACTGGCGCCGGTCTCATTACTGTGCACCGACATCAACTTCTCTCAAAAGCATTAGCTTCGAGACTAACTAAGGTGATGGAGCAGATCACTCACCGGGACCAGTCGTACTGTGTGCCTGATAGGTCGGTATTTTATAACGTTCATTTAATTTGTGATATTTTGGACGTCTCCAGGCTATTGGGATTGAAGACTGGCCTGATTTTTCTAGACCAGGAAAAGGCTTTTGACCGGGTTGAGCATAAATATTTGTGGAAGGTGCTGAAAACCTTCGGGTTCAACCCAGGTTTCATGGCCACGATCAAGGTGCTGTATTGTGATATTGAGAGTGTATTGAAGTTTAATGGTGGTTTATGTGCCCCTTTTAGAGTGCACAGAGGCATCAGACAAGGCTGCTGTCTGTCAGGCATGTTGTACACTCTCGTAATTAAACCACTTTTATGTAAACTGAGACATCATCTTTCTGGTTTTAAAATTCCACTTAGCGATGCTTTTATCTGGTGAATACCAGAAAGGCAGCAGGACCAGATGGCATCACAGGTCGGGTTCTGAAAGCCTGCGCTGACCAGCTAGCAGCGGTGTTCATTGAGATATTCAACCGCTCTCTGGAACAGTCTGTTGTCCCCTCATGTTTTAAACAGTCCTCCATTGTTCCTGTCCCGAAGAAACCCCAGCCCGCCTGCCTTAACGACTACCGCCCTGTAGCCTTGACCTCAGTAGTGATGAAGTGCTTCGAGAGACTGGTCAGAGACTTCATCACTGCCTCACTACCAGACACACTGGACCCACTGCAGTTTGTGTACCGTCAGAACCGCTCTACTGAGGACGCCATTGCTCATCTCCTCCACACCACGATGAGCCACCTGGACCAAAGAAACGGGAATTATGCAAAGATGTTGTTCGTTGGTAAAAACTACGGTAAAAACTTGGTAATCCACAAACGTCCAGCATCTTTGTGTCCATTAAAAACAAAGTTCGGTCCAGCCCCAGTAGTCTGACTGTGCGTAAAATTCCATGGGCTGCTGCTCTCTATGCCACGTCTTCCGGCCCAGTGAGAAGTCTCTGGAGGAACTGCAGGTGGAAAGCTGCAGTCCTGCTGGCTAGATGTATCAGCCCCTGCCCCCTTCCTCCTTGGGCAGATGAAGAACACCCCGAGGAACCCAGTGTAGACCGTTCCAAAAGAAGTCCACTAGCAGAGCCTGGATGTTCGCCAGCAGGTTCGATGGTTGCTCCACACATGCCAGCTTGTGCTAGAGGGTCGATGTGGCTAGGTTGTTGATTACCAACATTCGCCCCCTGTAGGACATCCTTGGGAGCAGCCGCTTCCACCTGCTCAACTTGCCTTTAACAAGCGCTATGGTGCCTTCCCAGTTTTTATGTACACACTCATTATTTCCAAGGTAGACACCCAAATACTTTAACCCACCTTTCTTCCACACCAGACCCCCTGGTAGTGAAGGCCGCTCTCCTCCCCACTCCCCAACTAAAATAGCTTCACTCTTTCCCCAGTTGACCTTGGCAGAGGATAAAATTTGAAATTTATCTAAAACATCATTCAGAATATTCACATCAGTTTGTGAGCCTACCATAACTACCAGGTCATCTGCATATGCTGACAAACAGACCAAATCAAATCAAATCAAATTTTATTCATCACATACACATACATACAGAGTACGACATGCAGTGAAATGCTGTATACGACGGTCCGGCATGAGGGGAATAGGGTGGGGAGAAAGAAAAAAACTGATAAATAAAGTATAAAGTATAAAAACTATATAAATATAATATAAAATATAAGAATATAAGATATAAAGGATATATAAAGATATATAAAGATATGTATGTGAACAAAGAGAAACATGTATATACAAAAATTCTTATGGCAGTAGACAGTGAAACAGTAAACAAATGTGTAACAAAGTGTAAACAATAGACAATTTTTAGTGGTGGGTTGTCCATAAAGTGTCCGTGTGCAGTATGGTGTGGTGTAAGGGTCCGTAAGTGTCCGTGTGTGGTATGGTGTGGTGTAAAGTGTCCATAAAGTGTCCGTGTGCGGTATGGTGTGGTGTAAAGTGTCCATAAAGTGTCCGTGTGCGGTATGGTGTGGTGTAAAGTGTCCGTGTGCAGAATGGTGTGGTATAAAATAAATAAATATAAAGTGCACTTTGATGTGCAAGTCCAGAGTTTAAAGTGACGTGGTGCGAGAGGTAAGATCTGTACAGAGAAGAAGTTTGATGATGGAGAGAGTGGACCAGCTTTTAGATCCTGGGTGTTTCCTGGTTTAAACCCCCGAATGGCCTGCGGGAAGAAGCTCCTGCTCACCACAACAGTGTCGTCAGCAAACTTGATAATGGTGGTGGAGTTGAATGTGGCCACACAGTCATATGTGTACAGCGAGTAGAGCAGGGGGCTCAGAACACAACCCTGGGGAGCTCCAGTGCTGAGGGTGAGGGTGGATGAGGTGTGTTTTCCCACCCGTACGGCTTGTGGTCTGTCTGTCAGGAAGTTAGAGATCCATTGACACAGCAGCTGGCTGAGTCACAGGACCTCCAACTTAGAGGTGAGTGTAGAGGGAATTATGGTGTTAAATGCTGAACTGTAGGCTTTTTAAAATCTGGAACTGTTTTACAAAACAAAGAAAGGACTGTAGTATGCTGCATTGGCTGCTTGAGGAGCCCCTGGTTTATGGTGGACGGCTGGACATCTCCAGTGCGACAGCTCCTGCACTGTCCAGAGCACTCATCTTCTCAAGGGTTGTGACACTCCGGGAGCTGGTGGGTATCACAGGTACGGACCTTTCACGGACAAAGGACCTGGCAGCACATGTGGGACTGTGGTCCCTGCGTGTTGTAAATCAACTCCTACACCGATGGAGGTCTGCCCTAACACCGGAGGAGCATGTTCTGCTGAGTAACTACCAGACCACTGAGACCTGTTCCACAGAGGCGAGACCTTTTCCTCGGCTGGACATTGCTCCCGACCTTGACGGGTGTAAAGGCCCGCTCCTGGAGTATCGGGGTGAGAGTGCGATGAACTTTGGGTCAGTGTCGGGGAAGCTGCTCTACAGAGCCTGTGTGAAGAGTGGGAGGGTAGACACCCCATGGAGAAAGATTTTGGGTTTTGATGATGATATTAAACCAGAATGGAGGGCACTTTATAAACCACCACTAACAAAAAGGGCTGCCCACCTCCAATGGAGGATTTTACATTATGTCTGTAAACGCTTTTATTTCGGTTTTAAATCCTGACGTTACGCATGACTGTCCTTTCTGTTCACAGCGGGAAACTGTATTTCACGCTTTTATTTATTGCCCCAGGTTACAGTCACTGTTTGTTTTTTTACAGAACATCTTAAGGTCTTTTTCTGTTGATTTTAATGTTCAGGTTTTTATTCTTGGTTTTAAATATGTCAGGACACACAGGTTCAAATGCCAGCTGATTAATTTTATCTTTGGTCAGGTGAAAATGGCGATTTATCTGAGCAGAAAGAACAAGATCGCTCAAAACTTGGACCGTGATGCGAAGAGAATTTTTTCCAGGCTTGTTAAATCGAGGGTTTAAGTTGATTTTAATTTTTATAAAAGCATGAATGATTTAGTGAAGTTCAAAGAAGTGTGGTGTTGGGAGGAAGCTCTGTGCTCGGTGGAAGAAGGAGAACTCTGTTTTACACCAGAGCTAATATAACTTTTAATCAGTTTTAACTGTTCACTGACTTCAGCTTGTTAATGTTTTAATGTACTTTTTTATTTATTGGTTTATTTATTTGCTTCTTGAGTCTCCATGTGCTCAAGCAGGATGTGACCTGTTCCAATAAAGGACTGTAAAAAGTAAAAAAAAAAAAAATCTTTCTCTCTTTTCTCTCTCTCTCTCTCTCTCTCTCCAGGTGCATGTTTGTCCATCTTTCTCACAACCACATGCTTTACTTTAAAACTTCCTAAAGGCCACTGTAGATCAGATTCATGCCAAATTATTTTATTATCCATCACAGCTGTAATACATCATTAACTCACTCACACACACACACACACACACACACACACACACAACCTTGATGTAGTTTCTTATGGCTGCATGGAGAGTGTATACGTGTCCAGCTGAAGAAATGTTGAGTATACAGTATATGATGCAGTTCAGGTGTGTGTCAGTAATCAGGTGAGTCTGAAGGTAGTGATGTGGTTTATTTAACAAGCTGTTAATGCAGCAGTTCAGTAAAGGAACAGTGTACTGAACACTCTCCATCTCCTCATTCACAAATCTCCAATTTCCTCTTCTTCCTAACTCACACTTTACTTTTAGTAACAAGAAAGATACAAACACCACTTTCTTCTTTTGTCTGTTTTTTTTGTTTCTGATTTTTCCAGGTTTAAAAGTGAAAATCTCTATGATTCTACTGGAGAACAATCTAAAACGTAAGAAGTGTTGTCTTAATAATCTAAATGGGGAGCTCTGAAATTCCACTGAAGCACAGCTCTAACCAACAGAAACATTATACAGTGATTAGCGTTTACCTTCTCTTTACTAAATACAGCCTAAAGAGAACATGTGAAGCTCCACACAGCCAGGAACCCACCAGCAGGACCAAGCTGCCCAGGAGCTGCCAGGGAACCAAATACCGTATTTTTCGGACTATAAGCCGCTACTTTTTTCCCACGTTTTGAGAGAAATAGTTGTGAAAGGAAGGAGGAAGACAGTGAACAATGACTTTTTGGTGGGCTACTGTTTAGATACAAGCCGTTGTAGCGCGTTGAGTCTGGGTGAAGGGAGAGCTCACTAACTCCAGTTACAACAGAAATCATATAAGCACAGACAGATTTCCAAAACTCGTGCTTTTTTATTATTCTTGGCAACAGCGTTACGGGTTAGTCAAAGAAACTTGAGCATCAGACAATAATGAGCACATAATCCTCAGTCCACACACACACACACACACGCACACACGCACACACGCAGTAATACCGGGAGAATGCAGTGACGTGCTGTTCCCAAAATGCCGCTCTGCTCTTAAAGGAGCCACAACATATTTCACCCGTTACACCGTGTAACAGACACTGTCTTTCATTAAAGCCTGTGTAAAGTTTATTAGTTTCAGTGTAGACCTGTGGCTTATACACAAGGTGCGGCTTATTTATGTTCAAAATAAAAATATTTGTAAAATTCAGTGGCTTCAGTGGGTGCGCTTTATAGTCCAGAAATTACGGTACTCCTCTGTAATTAATTTCACATAATTTTACTTTTCACCTGGAGTGAATGATCTCTCAGCTCAATGCAGTTCAGATCAGTTTTATTTGTGGTGTTTGTAACAGTGGAACTTTACCCAAAGCAGCTTTACACAAAAAGCTTATAAATAGACTTTATAAAGTTGGACAGTAGAAGTTGAGTGTCTATAAATGTGTTTCTTTATACATTATTCCCTAATGAGTGATCCAGTGGTGACTGTGGTGAAGGAAAATCTCCCTGAAATGGCATAAGGAAAAAACCATAAAAGGAAAAAGGCTCAAAATCCATCCATCATTAGAATTCCATCATAATTAAATTCAATTCATGTTTATTTGTTTTGAGCTTTTAATAATGAACATCGTCTCAGAGCAGCTTTACACAGATAATGTGGAGATAAAAATGAATACGTTTTTTATAAGTGTAAGTTTGTTCCTGATGAACAAGTCGGTGGAGACTGTGGTGAAGGAAAAACTTCCTGAGATGCAGAAGGAAGAAACTTGAGAGGAACCAGACTCAAGAGGGAACCTCATCCTCATCTGGGTTCCACCGAATGTCCATTTATTACAGATAAACGATGTTGAGGTGCAGTGATGGAGATCAGAGCAAACTGTAGTCCTGAGTCAGTGTAGCAGACTGTTGATATTAACTACAATCCAAATCTAAATCCATCCTCAAAGCTCCTGTTCTTACTCCGGAATTTCATGGAATCACCCAAGGTGTTGATGAGAAACATCTCCAGCTGCACAGAGTCGCCTCCAAAGGAAGAGAACACCATCCAGTGACAGACCAGGAAAATGTGGGAAGATCAGAGGAGGGAAGAGGAGCAGGAACAGTGATCACTGGAACATCAGGAGCATGTTTAACTCGACCGAGAAAGAGAGAGAGAGAGAGAGAGAGAGAGAGAGAAGAGGGTGACAGGAAGAGAAGGATATGGATTATTAAGTCTCCTGATTGTTGTATGAAAGTTAATGTCACTGTGCAGTTTGGACTCTGGTAAGATTCACTGTAGCAGCAGAACTAAAAGGGAGAAGCAGAAGGAAACGCAGACATGAGGATCTCTGGGATAAGAGACGACCCACCACACCACCATCAACAAACCTAAATGAACGTGTGAGAGTGAGGAGACGACAGCATCCAAATATCCCAGTTCACCAAACACTCCATATCCATGATCCCTCCAGATCTGCTCCTTTACCTCACAAACACCTACTGACTAAAGACTCCACTAAATAAATGTGTTCAGCCTCGACTGCAGCGTGAGAGCGTTAAGTGCTTTATACGTCAGTAGTAATATTTTATAATCAGTGTGAGATGGAATTGGGAGCAGTGTAGATGATTAAAACAGGGGTGATGTGGTCATATGTTCTAGATCTAGTGAGGACTCTTGCTGCTGCATTCTGAACTAACTGAAGCTTATTTCTGCACTTACTCCAACACCCAGACAGTAAAGCGTTACAGTAGTCTAATCTAGATGTTACAAAAGCATGAACTAGTTTTTCTGCATCCTGTAACGACATCATATTTCTAATTTTAGCAATATTTCTAAGGTGAAAGAAGGAGATCCTGGTGATATTATTCACGTGAGACTCAAAGGAAAGACTCGGGTCAATAATCACACCAAGGTCTTTGACTGCTGTACACACTGAAACAGAAACACCATCTAGAGATGCTACAGAATCGGAAAGTTTACTTCTAGCTGCATGTGGTCCTAGTAAAAGTACTTCTGTCTTATCTGAGTTGAGCAGAAGAAAGTTATTAAGCATCCACTGTCTAATGTCCTTTACACACTCCTCAACATTGTTAAGCTGATCTCTCTCATCTGGCTTTGCTGAAATATACAGCTGTGTATCATCAGCATAGCAATGGAAGCAAATCCCATGTTTATGTATAATGTGTGCACTAATGTCCTGAGCACATTGTAGCAGACTGTTGGTCTTAATTGCAGTCCAAATCCATCCTCAAAGTTCTTCATTTTCTCAGTAACTTAATGGATATTTGGGCTGTTTATGTGGAAATACCTACAGCTGTACAGAGTGTCTCCAACTGAAGAAAAGTTCATGCAGAGGTAGAACATCAGAAAAAATCATGCAGATCTGAAGAGAGGAACAGAAGAGAGGAACACACACACACACACACACACACACACACACACACACACACACACACACACAGAGGACAAATTTGTCTTTGTTTTATTTAAAAATGAAATGAAATGCAAATTGATTCCTGGGCATGAGTGTGTGAGCGTCAGTGAGTCATTTGCTTATGGTTTGGTTGTTTGTTTATAGACACTCCTCTGCACACTGCCTCACATCTCACACTGGGCTACACCTCACGTGGAAGAGACTCCATTGCAGAAATGTGAACAACAGGTTTCCATTTTATGCGTCTGAACAACACAAACTATAATAGATAAAAAATATTGCAATGTCTAATGAAGTCAGGAAACACCATAAACATAGTGTTTATTGTGTAACAACAGGTGATGTTTTACAAGTGTGTTTCATATGTGTGTGTGTGTGTGTGTGTGTGCTCACTCCCGACTCCTGTCCTGTCTCTTGGTTCCCATGATTCCATCCTTAAAGGCTCAGATTGGAGAATACCTGATGCCGAGACATTTCTTTGGATTTCATAGTGAGATTATGTGCATTACGATGTTTGCTAATTGTTCAGACAATGTGACAGAGCATTTCAGGTGCCTGCTCTGTGACCCCACCCCAGGATCAGCCCCTGAAATAAGTCTTGCTTATGCTCCAATGAGGCATGAATAAAAGCACTTCAAGGCAAGTTTCCTCATTTCCCAAACAAACATCTGCGCGCTTTTCTGAGCATGACTAAGGAAATTCTTTTGCATGGATCATTTGTATGCACATGATGCCTCACTGCACGGCTCAACAGGATTCAATTCTGCAGAAATGTTTAGTCAGGATTTTAACAATAAAATACTTTGATTGTAAATATTGGTGAGGTGAGAATTGAACAGTGTTTATATGAATCCAGTATTATAAAAAAAAGAATATCCAGCAGGATAACATTTCTGCATTGCACTATATGATAATTGGGTTTTAATCTAGTTATGTCACGTTGTATTTTAGAATATCATTAACTGTTTCAGTAGAATTGTGTCAGGGACACAACACGTTCTTCGTTTTCAGCATTGTACATTAATACTGAAGAATTTCAGCTATAAATAATCGCATATAATTATGTAGTGAAAAAAATACAAGAATATGTTTTAAAAATCTGTTTTTTTATCATTTCCCAGTTGCTCAAATCGTAAGACTCTTCAAACCCGTCATTTCTGACTGGCGCTTATTTACTTTCCAGCTCTTTGAAACATCGTGCCAATGACTAAAATGCGTTCGTGTTTCTGAAAGTGTCCGTTTCACCCACAGTCCACACTCAAAAACAGCACTCTCATATTTATCAATTTTTGAGAGCATTTTTAATAAGCTAAGTTTTCACTGTCTGAAAACGCCATCCAAGTGCTGACAGAAGACCAAAATGGAGACAAAATATGCATTTTCAAACGAAAACTTATTAATGTGTATCTGGCCTGAGATTTTAGATTTTCCAAAAGTAGCTCCATCTAACTTTAATGGCAGCTTTACAAACTCATCAGATTCACGAGGTGTCCTGGAGTGGGTTTCAGGTCACTGGTGTGTTATATCAAGAGCTCATTTGTGACTTTTCTTAACTTCTTGATGTGCTTTAGATCATCAGTTGTGTTGTGCAGAGGAAAGTGTGAGTACAAAGTCAATATCACTATTAGTGCTTCTACATCTACTGTACAAATCCATTTACATTTGCAGCATTTAGCAGACGTCCTTGTCCAGAGCGATGTACAAAAGTGCTTTAGATCTAAAGCAAAAGTGCTTTAGATTAGATTAGATTAGATTAGATTAGTCTGTAGCTCTGACCTCAGTAGTGATGAAGTGCTTTGAGAGACTGGTCAGAGACTTCATCACTGCATCACTACCAGACACACTGGACCCATTACAGTTTGCGTACCGTCAGAACCGTTCGACTGAGGACGCAATTGCACATCTTCTCCACACTACAATCAGCCACCTGGACCAAAGAAATGGGAATTACACAAAGATGTTGTTCGTGGACTACAGTTCAGCATTCAACACCATAATTCCCTCCACACTCACCTCTAAGTTGGAGGTCCTGGGACTCAGCCTGCCGCTGTGTCAATGGATCTCGAACTTTCTGACGGACAGACCACAAGCTGTACGGGTGGGAAAACACACCTCATCCACCCTCACCCTCAGCACTGGAGCTCCCCAGGGTTGTGTTCTGAGCCCCCTGCTGTACTCACTGTACACACATGACTGTGTGGCCACTTCCAACTCCACAACCATCATCAAGTTTGCTGACGACACCGTTGTGGTGGGCCTGATCTCCAACAACGACGAGACGGCCTACCTACAGGAAGTTAAAACCTGGAGAGATGGTGCCAGGAGAACAACCTTCTCCTGAACGTCAGCAAGACTAAGGAGTTGATCGTGGACTTCAGCACGAAGCAGGAGCGGTCATACCAACCGCTAAACATCTGCGGGACTCCAGTGGAAAGAGTGGACAGTTTCCGGTACCTGGGTGTTCACATCACACAGGACCTGTCTTGGTCCTGTCACATCAACACCCTGGTGAAGAAGGCCCGGCAGCGTCTGTACCATCTGAGACGCTTAACGGACTTTAAACTACCCTCTCAGGTGCTTAAGACTTTTTACACCTGCACCATCGAGAGCGTTCTGACGGGTAGCATCACTTCCTGGTTCGGGAACAGCACCATGCAGGACAGACGAGCCCTCCAGAGGGTGGTGCGTTCAGCGAACGTACCATCCACACCGAGCTCCTGACCTGCAGGACATCTACAGCACACGGTGCAGGACCAGAGCCAGGAAAATTGTGAAGGACCTCAGCCATCCCAACAATGGACTCTTTTCTCTGTTGCGTTGGGAAACGCTTCCGCTCCCTGAAGGCGAACACAGAGAGAATGAGGAGGAGCTTCTTCCGCAGGCCATTCGGAGTTTAAACCAGGAAACACCCAGGATCTAAAACTGGCCCTCTCTCCATCATCACCATTTTTTTTTCCCTGCACAACCACACTTTTCGTACTACGGCACATTATACACTGGACTTGCACAGCACAGTGCACTTTACATTCCATCTCTTTTCATATTTTCTTTTCATATTTATTTCATATTTTTTATATTCTCTTTTCTTATACCACACCATCCGCACAAGGACACTTTACACCACACCTCACTGCACACGGACACTCATGGTCAATCATAACTTGTTTACTGTTGTTTACTGGCTAACTGCACACTGCCATAAACATTTTCTGTGTACATTTTCAGTGTATGTGTATATATATGTATATGTATGTGTATATATGTGTATATGTATATGTACGTATATATACATATATATTTATATATATTTATATATCTCTACATCTTATTTATCTGCCTTCTTTCTTATTATATTTTTCTTTAAATTTTGTTATTATATTTATATTTTTTATTCTCCTTTTTTACCCTATTTTATTCCCTCATGCCGGACCGTCGTCAAAAGCATTTCACTGCATGTCGTACCCTGTATGTATGTGTTTGTGACAAATAAAATTTGATTTGATTTGATTTGATTTGATTCAACTTTATTGTCATTACACATGTACAAGTACAAGGCAACGAAATGCAGTTTGGGTCTAACCAGAGTGCAATAACAGCAAGTGCAGGATATATAGTTTTTACATGAATTTACAGTTAAATAAAATAAAATATAGACTATAAACAGTAATTTAAAGATGAATATGTACTATACATGTAGTATACAGATGAATATATATGTACTGAAAACACAATATACAGATCAGTATATATATGTACTATAAATATAATTACAGATGAATATATATATGTACTATGAACAATAACATACAGATGAATATATATATATATATATATATATATATATATATATATATATATATATATATATATAATATACAGTGGAACCTGGTTATCTTGCCCTCGGTTAACTCGACAACACTATTAAGTCGACGTTTTTGAAGTGGAACCGCCAAATTCTCGCTTTTTCTAAGCATTTTTTATCGGTTATGTCGACTTTTTTTATGTCGCCGAACCCTGATATCTCGAAAACAAGGGGGGAAAAAATTGCCATTTAACGTCGGTTATCTCGGTGCAGCCGCAGAAGAACTCGCGGAAGTGGCAGAATAATCAAGTCTTACAGCTGCTACAGGTGTTGTGTTGTATACTGGTGTTAGGCGTAGTGCGGAGGCGGAAGCCGGAGTAACGGCAAACAGAAACTTTATTTAACAAAGGCAGAGCCAACACAAAATACCTGCGTAGAACGGGATAATCCGGCAAACGGCAGTCCAATAATAACATCAACGGTGCGTTATGGAGGAAGCGCGGCGCAGAGGAAGCGACGGGGAAGCGTCGAAAGTCCGAGGTGCGCTGGGGAAGGAAAACGCAGCCGTGGAGTGAACGAGGAGTCCGGGAGGAGACGGTATGTAGCGGGTGCAGCATACACACGACCACGCATGAACACATATAATAACGGACCCCGAGAGTGGGTGAGTGAGCGGTTAGTATGGGAGCCGGGAGTGAGTGAGTGAGTAACGCGCTTCAGCTGTGCATGATTTGCGCTGCGCGCTTGGGAGCGCGCGGAGGCAATGACAGCCTCTGAAGGAGGCGTGGCAGGTGAATTCCTGACAACTGGTGAATCTCTGCTGTTAGTTAGTGCACATACGCAAATGTAAATATGCCTTTTGTTGTTAAATGTTATGCGATGAACGGGAGGCGAAAGCCGCGCTTGGCGGCGCGGAACGTGTGATGACCATCCAAAAGCATAGAATGAACAACGGCAGGATCGGGGGGGGGGGGGGATCTGCGATGCGCTTTGGAAAGAAAAGCGCAGCCGTTGAGAGAGTGCCGGTGGGAAGGCACGTACCGGGATACGCATGCGCGATAACAACGACCGCCGTGAACCAACATATACCAACAATAACGGACAGTGAGAGTGTGGAAGTTTAAATAGGAGCTGGTGATGATGCTAAACGAGCACCATATGTGCGCGATTGAAGCGGAGCTTCAGAGAAAGCGGCCGAGAAAGCACCTGACACGCTGAAGGGGGCCGAAGGGGGCGTGGCAGGTGGATTCCTGACAGATAAACATGTACTGTATGTATTTTTATAGCATGCCTTCATCAAACAAATCGCGGCAACGCTGTTGTGTAAAAAACCCGTTCAAAAACACGTGCATGCACATTCTCATTTATTAACGCACATCATGTACATAAAGAAATTTCAAGCACGTTAATATACTGCCGCCATTTTGATTTTCGTTTATCTCCATCATCGGTTACCTCGATGCTTTTTGGCGACCCCCTAGGACAGGGGTGTCCAAACTATGCCCGCGGGCCAACTGCAGTTGTTTTTATTGGCCCGCAGCAAATTCTGAAAATATAATTGAATATGGCCCGCACATGGCGCTTGAGCTCAACTCTGTTGCACTTCTCAGTTTCAACACTAGATGGAGCCAGTCACAGAAAAGGTGCTTCTCCACTAAACAAAATTAAGCAAAGAAAAATATTTACCACGAGTCACCAGAAATGGCAGCACCGAAGAAACGCAAGATAGCAAGTGAGTGTAGAAGATTTCAAACACGGTGGGAAAAATAATATTTCTTTAAAGAAATCAATGGAAAGTGTGTCTGTTTGATTTGCAATGAAGATGTTGCCGTGATGAAAGAGTATAATGTCCGTCGGCACTATGAGACCAAGCATCAGAGCTACGCATCGTACACAGGTGCCGAACGAGCACAGAAATTCAAGCAAATGGCAGCTAGCCTGCAAGCTCAACAACAGTTTTTTTTTCGTGCTAACAAAATACAGGAAAACGCCATAGCAGCAAGCTATGAAGTCGCACAACTTATTGCCCAGCATGGCAAACCGTTCTCAGACGGTGATTTCAAAAAGCAGTGCCTCATCAAAGTCACAGAAGTAATGTGCCCGGAAAAAGTGCTGGATTTCACCAACGTGAGCTTATCCAGAAATACAGTGGTGCGGAGACTCGAGGACTTGTCAGCTAACCTGAAACTTCAGCTGAGAGAGAAAGCTTGTGCTTTTGATTTTTACTCGATAGCATGCGATGAGAGCACAGACGCCTGTACTTTGCTGTAATAATAATAATGGGTAAGAGAATTAGGCCTCTGTGTCACGTCATATTTATACCCCAGGGAAACAGGAAATCATGAATTACTAATTAAAAGTCCCTAGATACCCTGACCAACCTTAGCAACTACAGAAAAATATATATATAAAAAAAAAAACAGTAAATTTTTCAGAGGAATTGTTAGGGGTGCCAATAATTGTGGCACACATGATTTCAAGTTTTTTTTCTTTTTTCTAAATGTGTGATTTTTTTACCACCAAAGTAATGTACTTAAATAAAAGGTTGGATTTTTCTTTTTTTTTGCATTTGGGTTCTATGTTGTTTAAAAAAAAAAGGAGAATTTTTTGAAGTCCACGACCAGGTTACTAAGAGTAATATTATAGAGGTGTGCAAATTAGCGAAGGCAATGTCCGATGCTGTAATATGCTCTGGCCCCATCCCAATGCGACGTGGCGATGTAGCCTACAGCAGGTTATGGTCGCTGAACTGCTGGATGTCCGAGTGGTGCTCCAAAAACAATGTGGGCTTCATTAATAATTGGAGCATTTTTGAGGGCAAGGCTGGCCTGCATCCTTCACTTTCCGTTGGCTCCGTCTCGACTATTTTTGCTGTCGGAAGAGCGCTTTTTTCCCTGTCTGAGGGTTTGAAAGCAGTGAGTGAAGGATATTCACCAGAACTACAAACAAACACTACAGTAATCACATTAAGGGTACGTAATTTCTCTATTATGGCGAACATCCAGTTCACTCAGTGTGTGAAGTGTGACATGTTTAGTCAGTCTTTCTCCGTTGTTAGCGATAATTTTATCTGTGAGAAGTGTAAGCTAGTTTGCTCTTTGACGGAGAAGATCTTAGCATTAGAGGAGCGCATCCAGAGTCTAGAGAAGTAGTGAGTGTGAGAGCAGTCCAAGTTCTGCAGGGAAAGTCTGGATGCCCTAGGTGAAGGTACTATTCCCCCGACTCCGGCATTAGAGCCCTCGCAGCGGGGCGAATGGGTGACGACTCGGCGGCATACTCGCAAAGCCAAAGCTAACGCTAAGGCTCACCCACGGAGCACCATTCCTCTCCGCTTGGCGTGTCCAACAGGTTTGCTCTCCTCAGTGAAGCACCGCTGAGAAACCTGAAAGAGCTCTGGTTTTAGGAGACTCCATTCTGAGGCACGTGAAACTAGCTAGACCTTTAGGGGCACCAGCAGCACAGGTTATGTGTATACCGGGAGCCAGGGCGCCGGACATAGCAGGTCAGCTTAGATTCTTAGGAAAGCACAGGTTCTCTAAGATAGTTTTTCACACAGGAGCTAATGATATACGCCGACAGTCAGAGGTTACTAAGAGTAACATTATAGAGGTGTGTAAATTAGCGAAGGCAATGTCCGATGCTGTAGTATGCTCTGGCCCCATCCCAATGCGACGTGGCGATGTAGCCTACAGCAGGTTATGGTCGCTGAACTGCTGGATGTCCGAGTGGTGCTCCAAAACAATGTGGGCTTCATTAATAATTGGAGCATTTTTGAGGGCAAGGCTGGCCTGTTAGGGCGGGACGGTGTCCATCCCACCCGGGAAGGTGCTGCTCTCATTTCTTGTAGTATAGGTCATAGTCTCAGAACAGCACTAGTTAACAAGTGACTGTCTAGAGCCAAGGCCAGGAGCAGACAGACAGGCTAAACCGACCGTCTGCTAGCTGCACAGAGTCGTCACTCAGGATCCACCATATTGAGACTGTGTCTGTCCCCCGAGCAAAACCAAAATATAGGAATTATCAGAAAGTCTGTTTAAGTAACCTGATTAACATTAAATTAAATAGGACTGAACGCACAGCCAGCACCTCTGATCTAAAAATAGGATTGTTGAATATTAGATCTCTCACGCCAAAAGCGCTTACTATAAACGAAATTATTACCGACCAGGAGTTTAATATAATGTGTTTGACAGAAACGTGGATTAAATCGAATGAATATGTAGCATTAAATGAGGCGAGTCCTCCTGGGTATAGTTACATACACCAACCCCGTCTAAATGGCAGAGGAGGCGGAGTAGCAGCTATTTATAATAATAATCTAAACGTCACACAAAAGACTAAACACAAATGTAAAACATTTGAAGTTCTCTACACCAACATAAAATATTCAGTGTCTGAAAGCAGGTCAAGTCAGTTAATTCCACTAATTATTATTTATAGACCCCAGGGCCCTACTCTGATTTTCTGATAGAATTTGCAGATTTCATTACAAATCTAGCTACTTCTTTAGACAAAGCATTAATTGTTGGAGACTTTAATATTCATTTTGATAATCAGGAAGACTCCTTAAGAGCAGCAGTTGTGTCCATTCTAGATTCAGTCGGAATTAATCAGAATGTTATAGGACCCACTCATAGTGGTGGACACACTCTCGACTTGTTGTTAACATTTGGATTAAAAATAAAAAACTTAGTCATAATTCCACAGTCTGAAGCTATTTCAGACCATTATCTAATCTCGTTTAAAATTTGCCTTAGTCATCGCATTTCTACCTCACCACGTTACCGTGTTAAGCGTACTTTCACGTCAGCTACAGCAGCGCGTTTTATTAATAATCTTCCCGATATTACGATATTAGATAGATCTCCGTCAGACCCCGCAGAGCTCGACTGGGCCACTGAACATCTAGAAACAACATTACGTTACACTTTAGATGATGTAGCTCCCCTTAAGACCAAAATGATCAGGAGAAAAATTAGCACAGTGGTATAATGATCATACGCGCACCTTAAAACAGACCACTCGAAAACTAGAGCGTAAATGGCGTCAAACAAAATTAACAGTATTTCAAATAGCATGGAAGGAGAGCCTCCTAAATTATAGAAAATCTCTTAGTGCTGCTGATCAGCATATTTCTCCTCCCTCATAGAAAATAACAAGCATAATCCTAGATTTTTATTCAGCATGGTAGCAAAATTAACAGGGAATAAAAGCACTGCGCTAACATGCACACCATCAATAGGTAGTAATGATTTCATGAACTTTTTTAATAATAAAATTGAAAACATCAGGCAAGAAATCCAGACGGTTAATATAAATCCAAATTATTTTACAAGTAACCCTGTAGACAGCAGTGTCATTATAGCAGACAATCAATTACAAAGCTTCACTACTATTCATGAGAGTGACTTAATTTCATTAATCTCCTCATCAAAATCATCAACCTGCATTCTCGATCCCTTGCCTACTAGTTTCTTTAAACAGATAGCTCCAGAGGTAATCAAACCTGTTTTAAAAATAATTAACTCTTCCATTAGCACTGGTTATGTACCGAAATCCTTCAAACTGGCAGTTATCCACCCCCTTATTAAGAAACCTGACCTTGACCCATGTCAGTTGTCCAACTACAGACCGATATCAAATCTCCCCTTTATATCCAAAATTTTAGAAAAGGTTGTAGCACAGCAGTTCTGCTCACATCTGCTTATGAATAACATTTTTGAAATGTATCAGTCAGGATTTCGGCCTCATCATAGCACAGAGACGGCGCTAGTTAAGGTGGTAAATGACCTGTTATTGGCCTCTGATCAGGGTTTTGTCTCCTTACTTGTTTTGCTCAACCTTAGTGCAGCTTTTGACACCATTGATCACACTATACTGCTTGCTAGACTTGAGAATGTTGTAGGAATAAAGGGAACAGCTCTCTCTTGGCTCAGGTCTTATTTGACTGATCGCTATCAGTTTGTGGATGTAAATGATGAGTTCTCCACGCTCTATGAGGTAAAGTTTGGTGTTCCTCAAGGATCTGTCTTAGGCCCACTGCTTTTCTCTTTATATATGCTGCCTCTTGGTGAAATTATTCATAAACATGGGATTCGCTTCCATTGCTATGCTGATGACACACAGCTGTATATTTCAGCAAAGCCAGATGAGAGAGATCAGCTTAACAATGTTGAGAAGTGTGTAAAGGACATTAGACAGTGGATGCTTAATAACTTTCTTCTGCTCAACTCAGATAAGACGGAAGTACTTTTACTAGGACCACATGCAGCTAGAAGTAAACTTTCCGATTACGTAGCATCTCTGGATGGTGTTTCTGTTTCAGCATGTACGGCTGTCAAAGACCTTGGTGTGATTATTGACCCGAGTCTTTCCTTTGAGTCTCACGTGAATAACATCACCAGAATCGCCTTCTTTCACCTTAGAAATATTGCTAAGATTAGAAATATGATGTCGTTACAGGATGCAGAAAAACTGGTTCATGCTTTTATTACTTCTAGATTAGACTACTGTAACGCTTTACTGTCTGGGTGTGCGAGTAAGTGCATCAATAAGCTTCAGTTAATCCAGAATGCAGCAGCAAGGGTCCTCACTAGATCTAGGAAATATGACCACATCACCCCTGTTTTAATCAGTCTACACTGGCTCCCAATCAAATCTCGCATTGACTATAAAATATTACTACTGACGTATAAAGCACTCAATGGTCTCGCACCGCAGTATCTGAGTGAACTTCTGTACCAGTATGATCCTCCACGCCTACTTAGATCAAAAGGTGCTGGCTATCTGTTGGTTCCTCAAATAATGAAGACTACAGCAGGGGGCAGATCTTTCTCTTATAAAGCCCCACAGTTATGGAACAGCCTTCCAATCAGTGTTCGGGACTCAGACACAGTCTCAGTGTTCAAGTCGAGGTTGAAAACGTATTTATTTAGTCAAGCCTTTTATCAGTAGATTTCTCTTAGGTAAAGGCACAGATCTGGAGGGAACATGGATATAGAGTGTTTGGTGAACTGGTATATTTGTATGCTGTCGTCCCCTCACATTCACACGTTCACTCAGGTTTGTTGACGGTGGTGTGGTGGGTCGTCTCTTATCCCAGAGATCCCTCATGTCTGTGTTACCTTCTGGTTCTCCCTTTTAGTTATGCTGCCATAGCGAGTCTTGCCGGAGTCCAAACTGCACAGTGACATTAACTTTCGTACACCAATAGTTACACTTAATAATCCATATCCTTCTCTTCCCGTCACCCTCTCTCTCTCTCTCTCTCTCTCTCTCTCTCTCTCTCTCTCTCTTTCGGTCGAGTTAAACATGCTCCTGAGGCTCCAGTGACCAGTGTTCCTGCCCCTCTCCTCCTTGGATCTTCACACTTCTGTGCAGCTCGGGACGGTCTCTTAATTCGGAGTAGAACGGGTGCTTTGAGGACGGATTGGACTGTAGTTGGTGTCGGCGGTCTGCTGCACTGACTCGGGAGTGCAGTTTGCTTCTGATCATCATCACTGTACCCCACAACATTGTATATCTGCTTCAAATGGACATTTGGTGCAACCCAGATGAGGATGGGTTCCCTCTTGAGTCTGGTTCCTCTCAAGGTTTCTTCCTTATGCCATCTCGGGGAGTTTTTCCTTGCCACAGTTGCTCATCAGGGACAAACATACTTACAAAGAACATATTTATGTTTAATCACCACATTATCTGTGTAAAGCTGCTTTGAGACAATGTTCATTGTTAAAAGCGCTATACAAATAAAAATGAATTGAATTGAATTGAATTGAATTAGCCATCAGAGCCTGTTATCCATCAGAGCTCGACTGGGCCACTGAACATCTAGAAACAACATTACGTTACACTTTAGATGATGTAGCTCCCCTTAAGACCAAAATGATCAGGGAGAAGAAAAAATTAGCACAGTGGTATAATGATCATACACGCACCTTAAAACAGACCACTCGAAAATTAGAACGTAAATGGCGTCAAACATAATTAACAGTATTTCAAATAGCATGGAAGGAGAGCCTCCTAAATTATAGAAAATCTCTTAGTGCTGCCAGATCAGCATATTTCTCCTCCCTCATAGAAAATAACAAGCATAATCCTAGATTTTTATTCAGCACGGTAGCAAAATTAACAGGGAATAAAAGCACTGCGCTAACATGCACACCATCAATAGGTAGTAATGATTTCATGAACTTTTTTAATAATAAAATTGAAAACATCAGGCAAGAAATCCAGACGGTTAATATAAATCCAAATTATTTTACAAGTAACCCTGTAGACAGCAGTGTCATTATAGCAGACAATCAACTACAAAGCTTCACTCCTATTCATGAGAATGACCTAATTTCATTAATCTCCTCATCAAAATCATCAACCTGCATTCTCGATCCCTTGCCTACAAGTTTCTTTAAACAGATAACTCCAGAAGTAATTAAACCTGTTTTAAAAATAATTAACTCTTCCATTAGCACTGGTTTTGTACCTAAATCCTTCAAACTGCAGTTATCCACCCCCTTATTAAGAAACCTGACCTTGACCCATGTCAGTTGTCCAACTACAGACCTATATCAAATCTCCCCTTTATATCCAAAATTTTAGAAAAGGTTGTAGCACAGCAGTTCTGCTCACACCTACTTATGAATAACATTTATGAAATGTATCAGTCAGGATTTCGGCCTCATCATAGCACAGAGACGGCGCTAGTTAAGGTGGTAAATGACCTGTTATTGGCCTCTGATCACGGTTTTGTCTCTTTACTTGTTTTGCTCGACCTTAGTGCAGCTTTTGACACCATTGATCACACTATACTGCTTGCTAGACTTGAGAACGTTGTAGGAATAAAGTGAACAGCTCTCTCTTGGCTCAGGTCTTATTTGACTGATCGCTATCAGTTTGTTGATGTAAATGGTGAGTTCTCCACACTCTATGAGGTAAAGTTTGGTGTTCCTCAAGGATCTGTCTTAGGCCCACTGCTTTTCTCTTTATATATGCTGCCTTTTGGTGAAATTATTCATAAACATGGGATTCGCTTCCATTGCTATGCTGATGATACACAGCTGTATATTTCAGCAAAGGCAGATGAGAGAGATCAGCTTAACAATGTTGAGGAGTGTGTAAAGGACATTAGACAGTGGATGCTTGATAACTTTCTTCTGCTCAACTCAGATAAGACGGAAGTACTTTTACTAGGACCACATGCAGCTAGAAGTAAACTTTCCGATTACGTAGCATCTTGGATGGTGTTTCTGTTTCAGCATGTACAGCTGTCAAAGGCCTGGGTGTGATTATTGACCCTAGTCTTTCCTTTGAGGCTCACGTGAATAACATCACCAGGATCGCCTTCTTTCACCTTAGAAATATGATGTCGTTACAGGATACAGAAAGTTCATGCTTTTGTTACTTTTAGATTAGACTACTGTAATGCTTTACTGTCTGGGTGTTGGAGTAAGTGCAGAAATAAGCTTCAGTTCGTTCAGAATGCAGCAGCAAGAGTCCTCACTAGATCTAGGAAATATGACCACATCACCCCTGTTTACTGTCTACACTGGCTCCCAATTAAATCTCGCATTGATTATAAAATACTACTACTGAAGTATAAAGCACTTAATGCTCTCACGCCGCAGTATCTGAGTGAACTTCTGTACC
The DNA here is from genome assembly GCF_014805685.1 of Silurus meridionalis. Lineage (NCBI taxonomy): Eukaryota > Metazoa > Chordata > Actinopteri > Siluriformes > Siluridae > Silurus > Silurus meridionalis. The sequence goes on from NC_060890.1 coordinate 27,997,035, forward strand.
AGTATGATCCTCCACGCCTACTTAGATCAAAAGGTGCAGGCGATCTGTTGGTTCCTCAAATAATGAAGACTACAGCAGGGGGCAGATCTTTCTCTTATAAAGCCCCACAGTTATGGAACAGCCTTCCAACCAGTGTTCAGGACTCAGACACAGTCTCAGTGTTCAAGTTGAGGTTGAAAACCTATTTATTTAGTCAAGCCTTTGATCAGTTGATTTTTTATCTTAGGTAAAGGAGCAGATCTGGAGGGATCATGGATATGGAGTGTTTGGTGAACTGGGATATTTGGATGCTGTCATCCCCTCACATTCACACGTTCACTCAGGTTTGTTGACGGTGGTGTGGTGGGTCGTCTCTTATCCCAGAGATCCCTCATGTCTGTATTACCTTCTGGTTCTCCATTTTAGTTATGCTGCCATAGCGAGTCTTGCCGGAGTCCAAACTGCACAGTGACATTAACTTTCATACAACAATATGGACACTTAATAATCCATATCCTTTTCTTCCTGTCACCCTCTTCTCTCTCTCTCTCTCTCTCTCTCTCTCTCTCGGTCGAGTTAAACATGCTCCTGAGGCTCCAGTGACCACTGTTCCCCTCTCCCCTCCGTGGATCTTCCCACTTCGTCTAGGCCTGCCTCTGGATAGTGTTCTCTTCGACTGGAGGCCACTCTGTGCAGCTTGGGACGGTTTCTCATCAACACTTTGGGTGGTTCCATGAAATTTCGGAATAGAACGGGAGCTTTGAGGATGGATTGGAATGTAGTTAATGTCAACAGTCTGCTACACTGACTCAGGAATACAGTTTGCTTCTGATCATCATCACTGTACCCCGCAACATTGTATATCTGCTTCAGATGGACATTTGGTGCAACCCAGATGAGGATGGGTTCCCTCTTGAGTCTGGTTCCTCTCAAGGTTTCTTCCTTATGCCATCTCGGGGAGTTTTTCCTTGCCACAGTTGCTCGTCAGGGGACAAACATACTTACAAAGAACAAATTTACTTTTAATCACCACATTATCTGTGTAAAGCTGCTTTGAATGAATTGATATACTCCTTCTTACTTATAAAGAACTAAATGGTTTGGCTCCCATGTATCTCTCCAGTCTTTAAACACGTTACAATCCGTCACTCTCCCTGAGATCTCAAAACTCTGGGCCTCTAGTAGTTTTTAGAATAGCAAAGTCCACTAAAGGCGGTAGATCATTCTCACACTTAGCTCCTAAACTCTGGAATAGTCTTCCTGACAGTGTTGGGGGCTCAGACACACTCTCCCAGTTTAAGTGCAGATTAAAGACGTATCTTTTTAGCAAAGCCTACACATAACACACATCACATCATAACCTTGTGCTCCAGAACATCTGATCACATGCACATTATCAACTTGTGCATGAACAGCAGCTATGCTAATTTCTCTCCACTGCTTCTCTTTCTCTCCCCATCCCGAAGCATTCTAAGGTTGCTCCAGCTCCAGTCACGTCCCACCTCGTGAAGATTATGGACCTTTAAAGAAGTAGATGCCGAACTCGCAAACATCCCGAACCATCTAGAGATGTACCAGTGCCAATTGGATCCCACTACATGTGTGGAGTTTTGACATTGGACCTCCTGGAGTGTTTCAAGGCTCTGGCATGGAGAAGCTGGTGCTGGAACTGTGATGATCACAAATATTGAGCTCAGTAGCTCCTAGTTTTATAACCATAAAGACTGTATAAGACTGTAGAAAGAACATCAAACTCTTGATGTCACCCAAATGAGGATGGGTTCCCCTTTTGAGTCTGGTTCCTCTCAAGGTTTCTTCCTCATTACATCTAAGGGAGTTTTTCCTTGCCACAGTCACCACGGCTTGCTCATCAGGGATAAATGCACACCATTCACCTTAACTGTTGATTTCTGTAAAGCTGCTTTGAGACAATGACTGTTGTGAAAGCGCTATAGAAATAAACTTGACTTGACTTGACTTGACAAACTTAATTATAAAGGCATCATCTGTGGAGCAGTTTGGATGATATGTGAACTGCAAGGGGTCCAGTGAGGGTGGCAGCTGTCTTGATGTGCCTCATGACGAGCCTCTCAGAGCACTTCATCACGATGGGTGTGAGCGTGACAATACAGATAAACTGTACAGAGTGACGCATGACACTTGAACCAGTGAAGGAAAGCCCAGTTGTTTGTCCCAAAGAAACGCAGGGAGCTTCTGTTTCATGCGGCTCACCATGGCTGGCCACTTGGGGCACTAGTAAAACTAAGACCACCTAATGGCCTGGTTTTATTGCACAGGCATTCGCAGTGATGTGCGTAGATGGTATGTGGTATGCCACGATGTCAGCTGGTGAAACTGCCAGCCATCCCAAAAGTGCTTTTGTGCCCATTACCCTTAATAGATGTCCCCTTCGAAATAATTAGAATGGACCTCGTCTGGCAATTAGAGCAGACTGCACAAAGGCATCACTTTGTGTTAGTTTTGTTGGACTACAGAATGCCATACCCGGAAGCAGTGCCTCTTTGCAACATCTTAGCATGTAGTGTTGTGGAGGCACTCGGCCGTGTTATTTCCTGAGTCAGAATCCAGGATTAGATCCTGACTAATTAAGGCACGGCTTTTAAAGAATGGCAATCCGGGCCATATAATAGGGGCGCACAGCTACGGGAGATGTTGACTATGAGTTTAAATGCACAGATAGGGGAGATGCACTCCAGGTGTAACACCTCAACCCCATGAAGCCATGGAGGTAGGCGGTGCCTATGTCTATAGTGATGGTGGTTTCTGAGAGGGAGAAGCTGGAACCGGAGATAAGGCCAAAATCCACATCAATGTCCATTTCAATGCAGTGTCTATATTTGACATGAATTAGCTGCTCGATCGGCTAGGCATGGCACAATTTTATCCAAAACTGGATTGAACCAATGGATATTGCCAGATCCCCTTGACTCCAATGTCCTGTGAAAAAAAAAGGATTTTTTACACTGTTCGGTTTACACCAGTTCGTCACACTTCCGTTGGGGCCCCAGCGACGTTTCAACATCTCATGGACTGAATTCTCCGGCCCCATAATGGGTATTTGCAATACCTCAGAGAGGTCCTGAGAATCTTGAGGTGTGCAGGACTCAGAGCAAACCCAAAGAAGTTTCTAACCACCTTTTTTATTATTATTGTTATTATTATTATAATATGGAGGTTCCCTGGTGGTCTAGTGGTTAGGATGCAGCGCTCTCACTGCTGCGGCCCGGGTTCGATCCCTGGTCAGGGAACCAACCCCAGCCATTAGGGTTGCACAAGCCTTAGTCCAGGTCCCAAGCCAGGATAAATGGGGAGGGTTGCGTTAGGAAGGGCATCCAGCGTAAAAACACGTGCCAAATCAAACGTGCGGATGATCCGCTGTGGCGACCCCTAATGGGAGAAGCCGAAAGAAAGGTTTTTTTTTTATTATTATTATATGGAGCCACTGATGACTTTGACCTTTTCATGATGATAAAATACTTTTAATCCAGGTAATCATGGACAATGTTTCCTGAAACCCTCTACATCCCTCATTTTCCTTCCTTACAGCAGCAGCCACCTTCACCAGAGAGACTCGGTTAAGCAAAAGCATTTATAATACTTCAAAATAGCAAAATAACGAAAAAGATTTCTATGCTATTACTAATACTACAAAAAAAATAAAATATTAATAATAATATTAAAAATAATAATACTAATAATAATAATAATAATAGCTTTTTAAACATATTCCTCCTAAGCTTTGCTCTCTACCACTGACAGATTGCATACATTGACCCTGGGGAGATGTGGTTCCTGGCAGAAGTTCCAGGGCACAATTATAGGCTCGGTAATGAGGTAAGCCACTCATGAAATGATGGTAATTGGATGGAATATAAACTGACTTTTCACAGATGTGACTGAAATCATTATTATGAGTAGATGAAAACAATGTTGGTGACATTGTGTCAGGGAACCACCAGCCAGGAATCCCCCCCCGCACACACACACACACTTAGCACACTCGCAGTGCCTCGCCTTACTACTAATCACCTTCACTTTTCTCCAATCTACTCTCCTCTCCAGCAGCCCGATGGCTCTTTCAGCTTCCTGCAGGTCAAACTCTACATAGAAATGCAACCACACAAGTTTCCCACCAATCGATCCAATGTAGCGTTCCTCATTTCCTTACTCACTGGGAAGGTTCTGAACTGGGCGAGGGCCATATGGAGCACCAATAGTGCCATAGCCATGTCATATGTGCAATTTACAAACCACTTTGCGGAGGTTTTCTGCTCCGCCACTGGGGCCCTGCCTGTATAGTGGTGAGCATGGGCACTTCATTCCCCAGTGTCCGGCCTGACCCCCTCGCCCGGCAGTGAGTACAGTCGACTTCACCGCGGAAATCACCCACTTATTTAAGCTCCCGGTCACACTAATAACCCCCATGCTCTCCCTTCTGGTCTCTGCTCTGGTAGATTTTAGCTCCGCAGGCAACTTCATCTCCCAGGACTGCCTAGAACAGCTTCAGCTCCACCAGGAGAGAGGGACACGGGAGCTGGTGGTCCAAACCATCCAAGGGATGCCCTTAGAGCATGGTTGGGTGTAGTACTGTGCCCCGGTGGTCATTCTCCAGGTTGGCCTGTTCCACAGCGAGGAGATCCGTTTTCTTGACGCTTAAGAACTCTACGGCGAGTATTATTCTGGGGCATCCTGGCTGGCACAACACTCTTCGAAGCTCTTTTGGAACCCCTGTGACATCCTCGAGTGGCGCCACCGATGCAGGGAGCACTTTCTACACCACCTACTCCGTCTGCGTCAAATTCCCTGAGTGGCCACACTCGTGGAAAGCCCTAAAAACTCCCAGGAGGTGGAGGTTCCCCCGGAGTACCAATTGTGTGCAGACATATTCAGTAAGCAGGCAGCAACTCGCCTACACCACCACCATCCATGGGACTGCACCATTGACCTGATGCCAGGTGCTAAACTGCCTAAAAGGCAGGTGTACTCGCTGTCGGTTCCAAAATGCATGGCGATGGCCCTCCGGCAGGGCTTTATTACTCCTCCCCCGCAGCCTCCAGTTTTTTTTGTGGAGAAGAGGAGGGGGAAGGCCCTGCATCAACTTTTGCAACCTGAATACCAAATCACTCCACTCCTGTATCTGCTCCCTCTAGTCTATCTCAATCTAGAGAAGTGTGAGTTCCACCGGCTGAAATTGCAGTTCCTAGGATATGTGATTAGCTCATTCGGGTATATGGATGAACCAGGGGGAAGGTGAAAGCAGTGCGGCACTGGCCCCGTCCGAGCACTACCAAAGAGCTCCAATGCTTTCTAGGGTTCGCCAACTTCTACCACCAGTTCATCCAGGGCTTAAGTCTGGTCAACGCCCCACTCACCCCTCTCCTGAAGGGAAAGGCCAAGACCCTCATGTGGACCCCATAGGCCAAAGAGGCCTTTCAGGAACTAAAGAGGAGGTTCAGTGTTCCTGGCCATCAAACTGGTGCTCAAAGAGTGTTGTCACTGGCTGGAGGGGGCAGCACTCCCCTTTATGGTCATCACTGACCAAAAGAACCTCCAATACCTGCAAGAAGCCAAGCATTTGAATCCCTAACAAGCCAGATGGGCCCTGTTTTTCACCCGCTACCATTTCACCATCACCTACCGTCCCGGCTCCACGAACAGCAAGGCAGACGCCATAGTCCCCATTCACCATTCATCATTCAAAACCCCACAACACTTACCCACAGGAAAGCTGGTCCCCCTGCCTATACAACAGCGGCCGTGGTCACATCTGGGGATAGATTTCATTACGGACCTGCCCAACTTGGATAGTAACACCTGCATCCTAGTGGCTGTGGACCGCTTCTCAAAGGCAGGCATGCTGCTTCCACTTTATGGCCTGCCCACAACCCTAGAGACTGCAGAGGTGATGTTCCATCATGTATTCCGGAACGTCTGCCTCCCTGAGTAAATCATGTAAACCGACCCCAGTTCACATCCCATGTGTGGAAGGTGTTCTTCCTGCTCCTAGGGGTTACAGTTAACCTGTCATCTGGATATCACCCTCAGACCAACGGGCAAACGGAGCGGAAGATACAGGAGCTGGGATGCTACTTCTGGTCGTACTGCAATCAGGACCACACTAGCTGGATGCCACCGACCTGACCCTGTTTCAGTGCATGCTGGGCTTCCAGCCATCTTTGTTTCCCTGGACGGAAGAGACATCAAATTTTCCAGCAGTGGATTATTGATTCTGGGAAAACGTGCGTGTGTGGGAGTCAGCACACACGCAGCTCTGACATGCCCTCAGAACCACCCAGAGGTTCGCAGATCCTCTGAAGTCAGAGCCCTCTTCACCAACCGGGTGATCAGGTCTGGTTGTCCACCCAAGATCTGTGCCTATGGCTACCCTGTAAGAATCTCAGTCCCATTTTATCTGCCCATTCCGGATCATCAGGTGGGTCAATGAAGTGGCCTATAGGCTTGACCTTCATACTTCCAACCACATCTGACCTTCCAAGTGTCACTACTAAAACCCTTTACATCCCTACCACAGAGCACCCTGGAGTCACCATAGATCCTCCTTCCCCAGAGATGCTGGACCAGCCGTCGGTGTACTCCATCCAGAAAAATCTGAACTCATGACGTAGGGGTGCCACCCTGGAATACCTCATTGACTGGGAGGGGTACAGACCAGAGGAGTGCTCTTGGGTCGCCAGGTGGGACGTGGTAGACCCTGCACTCCTGGAAGAGTTTCACTCCAGCCACCCTAACCGCCTCGCACCCCCGGGGCCACGGGCCACCCAGGCGCCTAGTTAGGGTGTAGAGAGCTGCCCCAGGAGGAGGGGTTATTGTTAGGTAAACACCAGCCATGCCTCCCCTCTACACTCAGAACACACGCAGCACCTCACCTTCCTACTATTACCCAGGTATCTGAATATCCAGTCAAGAAATTGAAGGGTTATGTTTTTTGAAAGGCCTGGACTCATTGGAGATTTTTCAGGAAACTGTGACTAGGAGAGTGATGGTTTCATTATGGAAGGCTCGGCAAGAGGTGATCACCACAGAATTGGGCTGTGATTTGCTCCCTCTTGGAGTCCAAAAGTGCTAGATACCCGGGCACTGCCTCTCTTAATGATTTCAGGATTTGAGGTGGTACACTTGGAGTACATCCCCTCTATCTGTGTGCCTAATCTCATAGTCGACGTCTCCAACCCATGGTGTAGCCATAAAGGGTCCTTGCACTTGCGAGTAATTTAGAGCTCAACATGGGTAGTAATATGAGTACTTTGTCTTCTGGTGCGAATTCCCACAGCTGCTATTATAAAGCCGGGACTGGTATTTCTGGCCCTACAGTGTTAATTGCCCCAAAGGGTGGAGTTTTGCTTTTAGGTCAAGGGAGCACTGAATTTCATTTTTGCTGGCAGAAGGTCCTTCCCTTCAATTTATGATGATGATATCTAGCTCCTAGCAAGATCTCTTTCAGGACCCTGACCCGGGAGATAACACATAAGAGTGCCTCCACAATACTGCGGGATTAGATGATTAGAGAGAGGCGCTGCTTCTGGGTACCGCATAAATAAACACTATCACAAAGTGATGCCCTCATGCAGTCCTCTCTAATGGCCTGACAAGGTCCATTTTAATTCTTTCTAAGGGAACCTCGATCAAAGGTAATGGTGCAATGGGGCTTCTGGGATGGCTAGCGGATTCCCCAGCTGACATTTATGACATGCTGCACACCACCTACGTACATTGCCATGTATGCCCTCTTTTGTAGAAGTGTCCCGCATCACTCGGTTAAGCCTTTATTTATTGACCTCAAAGTAGGGGTATGAAAAAGCACAATACTTGGCTGGAACTGCCCAGGTTACCCACAACACCAGCAGACATGCCCAGGCTTCCGCCTTGATCAGGGGCCCACGATTTACAGCTTGGCAATGCTGGGGTTTGAACTTCTGACCTTTCACTCAGTAAACCAGAGACTATACCAGTGAGCTACATTCCCAATAAATTCCCAGTAAAGCATTAAAGTAGTCTAATCTAGATATAACGGAAGCATGAACTACTTTTTCTGCATCCTGTAATGACATCATATTTGTAATTTTTAAAATATTTTTAAGGTGAAAGAAGGAGATCCTGGTAATATTATTCACATGAGCCTTAAAGGAAAGACTCGGGTCAAAAAAGGAAAGACTCGGGTCACACCAAGGTCTTTGACTGCTGTACACACTGAAACAGAAACACCATCCAGAGATGCTACGCAATCGGAAAGTTTACTTTTAGCTGCATGTGGTCATAGTAAAAGTAGTTTTTAGTAGTAATTTTTTATGATATGGCGAGCATCCAGCTCATTCAGTGTGTCAAGCGTGACATGTTTAGTCAGTCATTCTACATCACTAGCGATAATTATAGCTGTGAGTAGTGTAGGATAGTTTGCTCTTTGACGGAGAAGATTCTAGCATTAGAGAAGCGCATCCGGAGAGAGAATTAGTGAGTGTGAGAGCAGTCCAGGTTCTGCAGGGGAAAGTCTATATGCCCTAGCTGGAGTTAACATTCCCCCAAATCTGGCATTAGAGCCCTCACAGCGAGGCGAGTGGGTGATTCTCACAAAGCCAAAGCTAACATTAAGGCTCGCCTATGGGAGCACCATTCCTTTCTGCTTCATGTGTCCAACAGGTTTGCTTTCCCCAGTGAAACACCTGCTAAGAAACCTTAAAAAGCTCTGGTTATAGGAGACTCTATTCTGAGGCAGTGAAATTAGCTAGACCTTTAGGGTGACCAGCAGCCCAGGTCAGGTGTATCCAGGGTGCCGAACATAGCAGGTCAGCTTAGATTTTACTTTTTCTTTACAGTTCCCTGAATTTTTCACACAGGAGCTAAGGATATACGCCTTCTAAAGTCAGAGGTTTCTAAGAGTAACATTATAGAGGTGTGTAAATTAGCGAAGGCAATGTCCAATGCTGTAATATGCTCTGGCCCCATCTCAATGCGGCCTAGCCTACAGCAGGGTTTGGTTGCTGAACTGCTGGATGTCCGAGTGGCGCTCTAAAAACAATGTGAGCTTCATAGATAATTGGAGCAATTTTAAAGGCAAGGCTGGCCTGTTAGGGTGGGACAGTATCCATCCCACTCAGGAAGGTGCTGCTCTCATTTCTTGTAGTATAGGTCATAGTCTCAGAACAGCACTAGTTAACCAGTGACTGTCCAAAGCCAAGGCCAGGGAGCAGACAGACAGGCTACACCGACCGTCTGCTAGCTGCACGAAGTCGTCACTCAGGATCCACCATATTAAGACTGTGTCTGTCTCCTGAATGGAACCAAAATATAGAAATTCTTAAAAAGCCTATTTAATTTACACACCTCTATAATGTTACTCTTAGAAACCTCTTCAAGCGACGACTGAAGACCTTCATCTTCCTGAAATACTTAAATTAGCACTTCCAAGCTTGTAGAATTCAAGAGTTATATTTATATTGAGTTTGTAATCTTGCGTACCAGTGTAGATTTATTCATTACCAGAGACTCAAAGCACTTTTGTACGTCGCTCTGGATAGGGACGTCTGCTAAATGCCGCAAATGTAAATGTAAATGTAAGTAACATATTAAACATTGAATTAAATAATTATTGATTAGATTAGAGTATATATATATATATATATATATATATATATATATATATATATATATATATATATATATATATAAAGTATTCAACATTAATGCCAATGAAATCCAGTTAGCATCTAACCAGAAGTGCAGAAGTGGCTTATTTACAATAGATAACAGTAGATAAGTCATATAATGCAGGTGAGTGTAGACTGGATGGGTGAGGACTCAAATGCAGGAAGCCACCATGGTATGGAGAAAATACAGGCTTTAATATATAAAGAAAGTAACAAGCAAAGCAATGGGGCAAATTCCAAAAAACAGTCCAGGATCTTAACACAGGCAAACAGGGCAAAGCAGGTAGAGACAAAAACAGAGACAAAAACAAATCCAAAAACAGTCAAAAAATCAGAGAGCTGACAAACAGTACAATGAAGGGCAGAGCAGAAACAAAAACAGGAGTCAGGGTCAGGATCAGGAACAGAAACCAGAGCAGGCAGGGTGGCAAGAGTATTCTCAGGGGCAAAAAATCCCATGAGATAATCTGGCCCTTTGCTAAAGTCTAGATGTTCTTATATACCGGGAGGCGCGGTAAAGAAACAGCAAGATGGCCACCAAACCGAAGTGCGTGCCGCAAAACTGAAGTGCTGTGTGCCTGGAAGATCCTGCCAGATAAATAAGGTTTAATGTCCATATATACAGGGATAAGATTGATTAACATACAGAAGAGTGTACATTAGGTATTACAGTAGGTAATAATATATTGTATATAGTAATATACAATTTACAATACGCTGTGTAAAGATTATGCATAGACAGACATCAGAAGATAATATACTTAAATGACATGATAGTTATGTATGTTAAGTATGAATGTACACTATGTATGATGTAGTACATGCAGTATAAATATGGGTGGAATGTACAGTAGTGTGATTGTGAGTTAAGGATGGTGCAAAAAGAAATGTGTAGTGGATAAACAGTGAAAAATACACAGAAAGTGACTACAGTATTGACTCAGCTGTTCAGTGCAGTAAAAGTTACAGGAAAAAAGCTATTCTTCAGTCTGTTTGTGCGGCTCTGAGGCACATGTAGTGTCTCCTAAGAAAAACAGGTACTGTTGTGCCTTCCTGATCAGAATAAAAGAGTTCAGAGACAAGGTAAGATCTGCAGAGATGTGGACTCCAAAGAACTTAAAGGTGGGTACACTCTCAACAGCAGCTCCGTTGATGTGAATGAGAGCATAAGTGTGATTGCCGGCTCGTCTATAATCCACCATTATCTCTTTCTTCTTCTTGGTGTTGAGTTTTAGGTTTTATTTTAGGTTCCTTACACCATGCTACTAGGTGCTTGATCTCCTCCCTGTAAACCATCTCATCGTTACCTCTGGCCCACCACTGTGGTGTCATCTGCAAACTTAACTGATTGTGGCATAGGCAGGTATGTAGTCAAAGGTGAAAAGAGTATAGAAGAGAAGACAAAGCACAGCAGCACCTCTGATCTAAAGATAGGATTGTTGATATTAGATCTCACTGTCAAAAGCGCTGACTATAAACAAAATTATTTTTTAATATAATATAATTATATTAAAATATAATGAGTTTAATATAATGTGTTTGACAGAAACGTGGATTAAACCGAATGAATATTTAGCATTAACTGAAGCGAGTCCTCCTGGGTATAGTTACATACATCAACCCCGTCTAAATGGCAGAGGAGGCGGAGTCACAGCTATTTATAATAATAATTTAGGCATCACACAAATTAAAACTAAACACAAATGTAACACATACGAAGTTATTTACACCAACATAAATTATTTAGTGTCCGAAAGCAGGTCCAGTCAGCAAATTCCATTAATTATTATTGATAGACCCCCAGGGGCCCGACTCTGATTTCTTATAGAATTTGCAGATTTAATCACAAATTTTGCTACTTCTTTACACTTGTTGGCGACTTTAATATTGATTTTGATAATCAGGAAGACTCCTTAAGAGCAGCAGTTGTGTCCATTATAGAATCAGTAGAATTAATCAGAATGTTATGGGACCCACTCATTCAATTCAATTCAATTCATGTTTATTTGTATAGCGCTTTTAACAATGAACATTGTCTCAAAGCAGCTTTACACAGATAATGTGGTGATTAAACGTAAATATGTTCTTTGTAAGTATGTTTGTCCCTGATGAGCAACTGTGGCAAGGAAAAACTCCCCGAGATGGCATAAGGAAGAAACCTTGAGAAGAACCAGACTCAAGAGGGAACCCATCCTCATCTGGGTTGCACCAAATGTCCATTTAAAGCAGATATACAATGTTGCGGGGTACAGTGATGATGATCAGAAGCAAACTGCACTCCCGAGACAGTGCAGCAGACCGCCGACACCAACTACAGTCCAATCCGTCCTCAAAGCTCCCGTTCTACTCCGGAATTACATGGAACAACCCAAGGTGTTGATGAGATACCGTCCCAAGCTGCACAGAAGTGTGAAGATCCACGGAGGGAAGAGGGGCAGGAACAGTGGTCACTGGAGCCTCAGGAGCATGTTTAACTCGACCGAGAGAGAGAGAGAGAGAGAGAGAGAGAGAGAGAGAGAGAGAGAGAGGGTGACGGGAAGAGAATATGGATTATTAAGTGTCCCTATTGGTGTATAAAAGTTAATGTCACTGTGCAGTTTGGACTCCGGCAAGACTCGCTATGGCAGTGTAGTACCCTCACTGCCTGATGAGGGGAGATAATTGTGAAATAAAAACAAGTGACACGGAGCTGCTGCTGCTTCACCACTGTCAGTGTATTGTTTTATTCTTTATAAATCAGAGGTGCTGGCTGTGCGTTCAGTCCTATTTAATTTAATGTTAATCAGGTTACTTAAACAGACTTTCTGATAATTCCTATATTTTGGTTTTGCTCGGGGGACAGACACAGTCTCAATATGGTGGATCCTGAGTGACGACTCTGTGCAGCTAGCAGACGGTCGGTTTAGCCTGTCTGTCTGCTCCCTGGCCTTGGCTCTAGACAGTCACTTGTTAACTAGTGCTGTTCTGAGACTATGACCTATACTACAAGAAATGAGAGCAGCACCTTCCCGGGTGGGATGGACACCGTCCCGCCCTAACAGGCCAGCCTTGCCCTCAAAAATGCTCCAATTATTAATGAAGCCCACATTGTTTTGGAGCACCACTCGGACATCCAGCAGTTCAGCGACCATAACCTGCTGTAGGCTACATCGCCACGTCGCATTGGGATGGGGCCAGAGCATACTACAGCATCGGACATTGCCTTCGCTAATTTACACACCTCTATAATATTACTCTTAGTAACCTCTGACTGTCGAAGGCGTATATCATCAGCTCCTGTGTGAAAAACTATCTTAGAGAACCTGTGCTTTCCTAAGAATCTAAGCTGACCTGCTATGTCCGGCGCCTGGCTCCCGGTATACACATAACCTGTGCTGCTGGTGCCCCTAAAGGTCTAGCTAGTTTCACGTGCCTCAGAATGGAGTCTCCTAAAACCAGAGCTCTTTCAGGTTTCTCAGCGGGTGCTTCACTGAGGAGAGCAAACCTGTTGGACACGCCAAGCGGAGAGGAATGGTGCTCCGTGGGCGAGCCTTAGCGTTAGCTTTGGCTTTGCGAGTATGCCGCCGAGTCGTCACCCATTCGCCCGCTGCGAGGGCTCTAATGCCGGAGTCGGGGGAATAGTACCTTCACCTAGGGCATCCAGACTTTCCCCTGCAGAACTTGGACTGCTCTCACACTCACTACTTCTCTCTAGACTCTGGATGCGCTCCTCTAATGCTAAGATCTTCTCCGTCAAAGAGCAAACTAGCTTACACTTCTCACAGATAAAATTATCGCTAACAACGGAGAAAGACTGACTAAACATGTCACACTTCACACACTGAGTGAACTGGATGTTCGCCATAATAGAGAAATTACGTACCTTAATGTGATTACTGTAGTGTGTGTTCGTAGTTCTGGTGAATGTCCTTCACTCACTGCTTTCAAACCCTCAGACAGGGAAAAAAGCGCTCTTCCGACAGCAAAAATAGTCGAGACGCGAGATTTGATTGGGAGCCAGTGTAGACTAATTAAAACAGGGGTGATGTGGTCATATTTTCTAGATCTAGTGAGGACTCTTGCTGCTGCATTCTGAACTAACTAAAGTTTATTTATGCACTTTCTCCAACACCCAGACAGTAAAGCGTTACAGCAGTCTAATCTAGAAGTAACAAAAGCATTAACTAGTTTTTCTGCATCCTGTAACAACATCATATTTCTAATTTTAGCAACATTTCTAAGGTGAAAGAAGGAGATCCTGGTAATATTATTCACGTGAGACTCAAAGGAAAGACTCAGGTCAATAATCACACCAAGGTCTTTGACAGCCGTACATGCTGAAACAGAAACACCATCCAGAGATGCTACGTAATCGGAAAGTTTACTTCTAGCTGCATGTGGTCCTAGTAAAAGTACTTCCGTCTTATCCGAGTTGAGCAGAAGAAAGTTATTAAGCATCCACTGTCTAATGTCCTTTACACACTTCTCAACACTGTTTAGCTGATCTCGCTCATCTGGTTTTGCTGAAATATACAGCTGTGTGTCATCAGCATAGCAATGGAAGCGAATCCCATGTTTATGAATGATTTCACCAAAAGGCAGCATATATACAGAGAAAAGCAGTGAGCCTAAGACAGATCCTTGAGGAACACCAAACTTTACCTCATAGAGTGTGGAGAACTCACCATTTACATCAACAAACTGATGGCGATCAGTCAAATAAGACCTGAGCCAAGAGAGAGCTGTTCACTTTATTCCAACAACGTTCTCAAGTCTAGCAAGCAGTATAATGTGATCAATGGTGTGAAAAGCTGCACTGAGGTCGAGCAAAACAAGTAAAGAGACAAAACCATGATCAGAGGCCAATAACAGGTCATTTACCACCTTAACTAGCGCCGTCTCTGTGCTATGATGAGGCCGAAATCCTGACTGATACATTTCAAAAATGTTATTCATAAGTAGGTGTGAGCAGAACTGCTGTGCTACAACCTTTTCTAGAATTTTGGATATAAAGGGGAGATTTGATATTGGTCTGTAGTTGGATAACTGACATGGGTCAAGGTCAGGTTTCTTAATAAGGGGGTGAATAACTCATAGTGGAGACACACTCTTGATTTGTTGTTGACATTTGGATTAAAAATAAAAAATGTAATCACAATTCCACAGTCTGAAGTTATTTCAGATCATTATCTCATCTCTTTTAAAATCTGCCTCAGTCACTGCATTAGTACCTCACCACGTTATCATGTTAAACACATTCACATCATTTACAGCAGCACGTTTTATCAATAATCTTCTGGAAATGTCTATTTTAGATAGATCTCCGTCTGACCCCGCAGAGCTAGACTGGGCCACTGAATACCTAGAATCAACGTTACGTTACACTCTAGATCAGGGGTGGCCAACCCGTGGCTCGCGAGCCGCATGCGGCTCTTTGGCTGGTTTCATGCGGCTCTTATGTCCTTTCGAAGTTTGTGTGTGTTTGATTTTTAATGTGCGTGTTCGCTTCGCTTAAGTTCAATACGGTATTTTTAAGACTTAAATGAGCTTGCCCCTACTGGGAAACTTTGCGGTATATCAGACCTTGGCATGAGGCCAATCATAAATTACAGGGATGCACCGAGAATTTTCGGAAATACCTAAATCAGCGAAACAACACGGCAGAAACACAATTGTAATGACGCAATAAAAAAGCGCAGCAGCACACGGATATCTGGATCAGAGCAACATGTCTGTGGTGTGCGGATAGCGATGTGCAAAACATGCAATGCTGAAATTTCAAGAGGGGGTGTATCTGCAAAGAGTTTCTCCAAGTCAGGTTTAATTTATCACCTGAAATCCAAACATCCCGATTGCCTTCTAAATATGAGAAGAACGCGGCGCAGAAAAGTAAAGTCAATCCGAGCATGCGCACTCCGTCTTTAGAGGACGTTTTTGAAAAGGCAGGAAAGTTTTCCAGTGATGGTGCTGAGGCAAAAGGCATAACACAAAAAATTATGAATTTCATTGCCATTTGAATTAAATTTTCATTTCGGTGCATCCCTAAAATATTATCGTTGGTGTGGCCCTCTGACACAATTCAAGTTTCTCATGTGGCCCCTAAAAAGTTAATTGCCCACCCCTGCGGTATATTATCTCACGCACATGCGCATTTGACGAAAATACCGTATTGAACTCAAGCGAAGTGAACAAGCACATAAAAAAAAACACAAACAAAATCTGTTTTCTACCCTGAAACACGTGAAATCAAAGCATCGATCTGTTCTGACTGACACTCATGTGAAAGAATTGATTCGAGTGGCAACAACGGAATACGAGGCAGATTTGAAGGGGATTGTTCAATTCAATTCAATTCAATTCAATTCATGTTTATTTGTATAGCGCTTTTAACAATGAACATTGTCTCAAAGCAGCTTTACACAGATAATGTGGTGATTAAATGTAAATATGTTCTTTGTAAGTATGTTTGTTCCTGATGAGCAACTGTGGCAAGGAAAAACTCCCCGAGATGGCATAAGGAAGAAACCTTGAGAGGAACCAGACTCAAGAGGGAACCCATCCTCATCTGGGTTGCACAAAATGTCCATTTGAAGCATATATACAAAGTTGCGGGGTACACTGATGATGATCAGAAGCAAACTGCACTCCCGAGTCAGTGCAGCAGACCGCCGACACCAACTACAGTCCAATCCGTCCTCAAAAGCACCCGTTCTACTCCGGGAATTATATGGAACCACCCAAGGTGTTGATGAGAGACCGTCCCAAGCTGCACAGAAGTGTGAAGATCCACGGAGGGGAGAGGGGCAGTAAAAGTGGTCACTGGAGCCTCAGGAGCATGTTTAACTCGACCGAGAGAGAGAGAGAGAGAGAGAGAAGAGGGTGACGGGAAGAGAAGGATATGGATTATTAAGTGTAACTACTGGTGTATGAAAGTTAATGTCACTGTGCAGTTTGGACTCCGGCAAGACTCGCTATGGCAGCATAACTAAAAGGGAGAACCAGAAGGTAACACAGACATGAGGGATCTCTGGGATAAGAGACGACCCACCACACCACCGTCAACAAACCTGAGTGAACGTGTGAATGTGAGGGGACGACAGCATCCAAATATACCAGTTCACCAAACACTCTATATCCATGCTCCCTCCGGATCTGTGCCTTTACCTAAGAAAAAAATCTACTGATAAAAGGCTTGACTAAATAAATAAGTTTTCAACCTCGACTTGAACACTGAGACTGTGTCCGAGTTTCGAACACTGGTTGGAAGGCTGTTCCATAACTGTGGGGCTTTATAAGAGAAAGATCTGCCCCCTGCTGTAGTCTTCATTATTTGAGGAACCAACAGATAGCCAGCACCTTTTGATCTAAGTAGGCGTGGAGGATCATACTGGTACAGAAGTTCACTCAGATACTGCGGTGCGAGACCGTTAAGTGCTTTATACGTCAGTAGTAATATTTTATAATCAATGCGAGATTTGATTGGGAGCCAGTGTAGACTAATTAAAACAGGGGTGATGTGGTCGTATTTTCTAGATCTAGTGAGGACCCTTGCTGCTGCATTCTGGACTAACTGAAGCTTATCTATGCACTTACTCGCACACCCAGAGAGTAAAGCGTTACAGTAGTCTAATCTAGAAGTAACAAAAGCATGAACTAGTTTTTCTGCATCCTGTAACGACATCATATTTCAAATTTTAGCAATATTTCTAAGGTGAAAGAAGGAGATCCTGGTGATATTATTCACGTGAGACTCAAAGGAAAGACTCGGGTCAATAATCACACCAAGGTCTTTGACAGCCGTACATGCTGAAACAGAAACACCATCCAGAGATGCTACGTAATTGGAAAGTTTATTTCTACAGTGCCCTCCACAATTATTGGCACCCCTGTTTAAGATGTGGTCGTGGACTTCTAAAAATTCTCCTTTTTTTTAAAACAACATAGAACCCAAATGCAAAAAAAGAGAAAAATCCAACCTTTCATTTAAGTACATAACTTTGGTGTACATAACAATTATTGGCACCCCTAACAATTCCTCTGAAAAATTAAATTTTTTTTTTTTTTTTTATATATTTTTCTGTAGTTGCTAAGGTTGGTCAGGGTATCTAGGGACTTTTTATTAGTAATTCATGATTTCCTTTTTCCCTGGGGTATAAATATGACGTGACACAGAGGCCTAATTCTCTTACCCATTTGTCAACATGGCAAAGACAAGAGAACACACCATTCAAGTAAGGCAGATGTGTGTCGACCTTCATAAGTCAGGCAATGGCTACAAGAAAATAGCCACTCGCCTTAACTTGCTGGTATCTACAGTCAGAGGAATCATTAAGAAGTTTAAAACAACTGGAACAGTGACAAACAAGGCTGGAAGAGGTCCCAAGTTTATCTTGCCACAACGCACAGTGAGGAGGATGGTAAGAGAAGTAAAAAAATTTCCCAAGCTCACCGTCACAGAATTGCATCCAAGAGTGGCATCTTGGGGTCACAGAGTCTCCAAAACAACCATCAGACGCTCTCTACATGCCAACAAGCTGTTTGGGAGGCATGCAAGGAAAAAGCCTTTTCTCACTAACACTCACAAACGTAAACGCCTGGAGTTTGCTAAGCGGTACTGGGACTTCAACTGGGATCGTGTGCTTTGGTCAGATGAGACTAAGATTGAGCTTTTGGCAACAAACACTCTAAGTGGGTCTGGCGAAACAAAAGATGAGTATGCCGAAAAGCACCTCATGCCCACCGTGAAGTATGGTGGAGGATCTGTGATGCTGTGGGCCTGTTTCTCTTCCAAAGGCCCTGGGAACCTTGTTAGGGTGCATGGCATTATGAACGCTTTGAAGTACCAGGATATTTTAAATAAAACCTGATGGCCTCTGCCAGAAAGCTGAAGATGGGTCGTCATTGGGTCTTTCAGCAGGATAATGATCCAAAACATGTGGCAAAATCTACACAAAAGTGGTTCAGCAGTCACAAACTCAAGGTCCTCCCATGGCCATCTCAGTCCCCAGACCTCAACCCAATCGAAAACCTGTGGGGCGAGCTAAAGAGAAGAGTGCATAAGAGAGGACCCAGGACACTGGATGATCTAGAAAGATTGTGCAAAGAAGAATCGTCAAAAATCCCTCTCTCTGTGTTCTCCAATCTTGTGAAATGTTATAGGAGGAGATTAAGTGCTGTCTTGTTGGCAAAAGGAGGTTGTACAAAGTATTAACATCAGGGGTGCCAATAATTGTGGCACACATGATTTCAAGGTTTTTTTTTTTTTTTTTAAATGTGTGATTTTTTTTACCACCAAAGTTATGTACTTAAATAAAAGGTTGGATTTTTCTCTTTTTTTGCATTTGGGTTCTATGTTGTTTTAAAAAAAAGGAGAATTTTTTGAAGTCCACGACCACATCTTAAACAGGGGTGCCAATAATTGTGGAGGGCACTGTATGTGTGTAAGAGGAAGTGATGGGTAATGTTCATGTGTGCCCATGTGTATGATGTGGCTCTTTGCGTTAACACAGTAAAAAATGTGGCTCTCGGTCTCTGACTGGTTGGCCACCCCTGCTCTAGATGATGGAGCTCCCCTTAAGACCAAAATGATCAGGGAGAAAAAATTAGCACAGTGGTATAATGATCATACACACACCTTAAAACAGACCACTCGAAAATTAGAACGTAAATGGAGTCAAACCAAACTGACAGTATTTCAAATAGCATGAAAGGAGAACCTCCTAAATTTTAAATGACGACAGAAATGCAGCTCTGTGCGGTGGTGGCATATTGTTTATTGTTTATTGACTTTATCAGCATCGTTACAGGTACCCTAAGAGGTTTGTCATAGGGGAACACTGAATTATTTTGCTGTTACAGTGAAATGTCAAAGCATATTTACTCAAGTTAAAATACAAGATTAAAAGAAAGGAAGAATAAAATACTTCATAAAGGTATACAACGTCCTTTTAAAATCCATAATCATTTAAAAGTCTACACATATATGGAATAGGTGATCTCCTGAATTGTTCCGTTCGGCATCTGGGGATTGTCAGTTTAGAAGAGTTCCTCATCTGGCGTCCAGTCAGCTGCTCCCTGAGCGGTGGTAGCCAATCTCTAAAGCTAGACTTATATAGCTTCCTAGCAAAATCAAGGCACAATTGGACTCGCATATGTGTTTATATCAACATGGAATGGTGCAAGAACTGTGCTTGTCTCATACTACTGCTCATCGTAGTGGAGTTCGTGACTGTAAGATGCAGACCATGTTATTTTACAACGGTAATTCACCACTGTTTTCATTGTCGGAGTGTAAACTCCTGCCAGCGCTAATGCTAAGGAGACACTGTGTGAACTCTACGGCGCTATTAGCGACCTGCAGAATGCTCACCCTGACGGATTGTTTATTATCACCGGAGATTTCAACCATGCAAATCTTAGAACTGTGCTCCCTAAACTCCATCAGCATGTGGACATCAGCAACGAGAGGAGCGAACACGCTGGATCTTGTTTATAAAACATCCCCGGCGCATATCTAGCAGATGTCTTTATCAACATCTTCAACATCTCCCTCAGCAGCGTCATGGGGCTGAAGGGGCGGACGAAAAAGGCTTCGCCCATGACCTGGACACCTCAGTGTGCAGGTCGGGAAAGAACGGGAGACCCCGACGTGGAGGTTGCGACACCGGTGTCCAAAAGTGCTTAAAGGACGGAGGGACAAGGCCATCTCGAAAACCCTCTGTGATGTCCATTTGTGAGCCCCAGGAACTAGACGCCACTCCATCCAGAAACGTGAGGAGTGCGAGCACTTTCCTCTGAGACTGCCGCTCGGGAGCGGAGCATTCGCACTGACATACAAGTGTAGTGCTTGCAGCCAGCTTCCTCAAGACCCGACATAGCTTACTCTGCTCCCAGGATTTTTTTTTTTACAAAAGACAAACTATTCAACATGAAATACCACACAGAACGCTTCATGAACAAACAGAAGCTGGCACCGGCTTCACTTCATGTGCGTTTTATAGTTTCCTGGTCATGACGTCACTCCACTGGTGATGGCCAATTTTGACTGATTACACACATTTTTTCAGAGCGTGGACAGCGTAGTCACGTTCCCAAAGCGTTCCGGTTCAGTTCGAGTTCCTGAAAGGGAACCAGAACTAATCTAATTGCACTGCCCTCACATAAACCAGTATACACATTAAGGAAGAAATTAGAAAGATTTTTAGATAATATTTTTAATGATATGGCCACATTATTTATTTCCACAGACACTTCTGTATATTATACTTCAGAGTGACTAGAAAACGGCCCAGTTACAGGATCTACATTGAGTCACACTTAATTTGAGATGGAAATCAGTGCTGGCCAATCAAATTCCTACCTCCTGAAAAAGTTTGAATAGAGCAGCTGTTTTGCATGAGAGTCCTTTTATAACCTGATAGATAAACATGTTAGATTGGAAGACGCTTAGAGGTTTCAGAAGACTTTATTGTCTTTATGAAAAGTTTCTCAGCAGCAATGAAGAGTTTTCTGTTTCTTTTTGGGTTTTTCACAGGTAAGAAAACTGTGTGTGTGTGTGTGTGTGTGTGTGTGTGTGTGTGTGTGTGTTGAGATTGCACTAATAGACCACAGTACATTTATAAAGCCCAATAGATTTAAATCAGGTGAAGAAACGTAATCGAAAAGTGTTGAATGATCTAAAAGTTAAACTGTTGTGTCTTGTGTATTATCATCTAACTCTGGGACACAGTAAAAGGTTAAACCTTTTAGATATTATACATATTAGATTTTATCATAATTCTATTGTTGTTTTGAAAATATTACAGCTATTGGTAGACACTCAGATGTTTCTCTTTGTATCACAGTCTAAATAAATATGTAATTAATATTTTCCTTCCCTGGAACAAAGAGAATTTACATTTCCAACTGGCTGATGTCAGACAATGAGTATTAGCAGGCCATGGGATGTTGACTAAAGAAGTTTGATGAAATATACTGTACAGGTTTATAACTGTTTATCTTATAAAAGGTTTATTGTGCCTAATGGGTGTATTTACTGTATATAATTAGTAAATAAACAATATGACCTATTCTTCTTCTTCTTCTTTCGGCTGCCTGCCTCTTTCAAACCAACTAACCACATCCATAAATCTCCTCCTTGGTCATTCTCCGACAGACAGACAGACAGACAGACAGACAGACAGACAGACAGACAGACAGATCTTTATTGTTATTGCATTGTACATGTACACAGCAACGAAATGCAGTTTATCATCTACCAGAAGTGCAAAAGTCAAGTCAAGAAAAAGTAGCAATCCTGCAAATAGTGCAGATAAATATGTAGTAAATTTACAGCATGTGATATTTATGTAAGCATATGTACAGTAAATAAATATAAAGGCTATAGCAGTGCAGAGACGTGTGGACATCATTAAGAAGTACAGATAAAATATACCCGATGTCTCTCCTCTGCACATATCCAAACTATCTCAACCTTCAATCCTCATCTCAAATAAGTCTTACTCCTACTAACTTTTATTCCCCTTCTCTCCAGCGTGTACCTCCACCTCATCTTTACCTGCTCCCTACTCTCACCACTAATCACAATATCATGCGCAAACATCACAGTCCAGGGAGACTCCTGTCTGATCTCGTCCTTCAACCTGTCCATCACCACTGCAAACAGGAAAGGGCTCAGAGCCGATCTTTGATGCAGTCCAACCTCCAGCTTAAACCAGTCTGTCGTTCCTACTCCTCGGCATAAAACCATACTGTTGCTCACAGATGGTCACCTCTTCTCTCAGCCTGGCTTCCACTTCTCTTTCCCATAACTTCATAGTGTGACTGATCAACTTAATTCCCCTGTAGTTACTGCAAGTCAAGTCAAGTCAAGTCAAGAGGCTTTTATTGTCATTTCTACTATACACAGTGGTACACAGTACACAGTAAAAACAAGACAACGTTTCTCCAGAACCCTGGTGCTACACTAAACAACAACAAACAAAACAACATAGAGCTACAACACAAGTTACATAAAGTGCATCGAGTGCAACCTGGTGCAAACAGTGCAGACAGACAGTGCAGACAGACGACACAAGACAAGACACAAAACCCAATATAGCGCCGACCTACTGTATACTTGATTATGCAGTACTGTACGAGAAGACTGTAAAAACTATACAAACTAAAAACTATATCCCAGAAGTGACTATAAACAGTACAATGTAGTGCAAAAAATACAGCAGCAGTCGAAGGTGCAAAAAACAGCATGTAAACAGTATAATACAGTGATAATGATAAATGTGCAAAAAAACAGCATTTAAGAGTGTGGTACCATTGAGAATAATAAATAATAAATAAATTAATGGTGGTGGAATGGATTGAGATGAGTGATGAGTGTGTGTTAATTGTTAAGTCCAGGAAAAAATTTACAGTTCGTTACACACATTTGAGTGCGTGTGTGTGTGTGAGAGTTCCATTTAATTTCTGTGTATTAAGTAGCCTGATGGCTTGTGAAAGAAGCTGTTGCACAGTCTTGTTGTGGCGGCCCGAATGCTTTGGAACCATTTTTCTGATGGCAGGAGTGTAAAAAGTGTGTGTGAGGGGTGTGTGTGATCCTCCACAATGCTGTGTGCTTTGCGGATGCAGCGTGTAGTGTAAATGTCCATGATAGAGGGGAGAGAGATTCCGATGATCTTCTCAGCTGTCCTCACTATCCTCTGTAGGGACTTGCGGTCCGAGACGGTGCAGTTCCCAAACCAGGCAGTGATGCAGCTGCTCAGGATGCTCTCAATGGTCCCTCTGTAGAACATGGACAGGATGGGGGGAGGGAGGTGGGTTTTCCTCAGCCTTCTCAGAAAGTAGAGACGCTGCTGGGCTTTCTTGGTGATGGAGCTGGTGTTAAGTGACCAGGTGAGGTTGTCTGCCAGATGAACACCAAGGAATTTGGTGCTCTTGACGATCTCCACTGAGGATCCATCAATAATCAGTGGAGATTGGTTGCTCTGTGCTCTCCTGAAGTCCACAACCATCTCTTTCGTTTTGTCCATGTTCAGAGACAGATTGTTTGCTCCACACCAGGCAGTTAGCCGTTGCACCTCTTTTCTATTTGCTGACTTGTCGTTCTTGCTGATTAGACCCACCACGGTCGTGTCATCAGCGAACTTGATGATGTGGTTCGAGCTGTGCATTGCTACACAGTCGTGAGTCAGCAGAGTGAACAGCAGTGGGCTGAGCACACAGCCCGGGGGGGCCCCAGTGCTCAGTGTGGTGGTGCTGGAGATGTTGTTCCCGATCCTGACTGACTGAGGTCTCCCAGTCAGGAAGTCCAGGATCCAGTTACAGAGGGAGGTGTTCAGGCCCAGGAGGTTCAACTTCTCGATCAGGTGCTGAGGAATTATTGTGTTGAATGCTGAGCTGAAGTCAATGAACAGCATTCGTACATACGAGTCCTTGTTATCCAGGTGTGTGAGGGCCAGATGGAGGGTTGTGGAGATAGCATCGTCTGTGGAACGGTTTGGACGATACGCAAACTGCATGGGGTCCAGGGAGGGTGGAAGCTGTGTCTTAATGTGCCTCATGACGAGCCTCTCGAAGCACTTCATCACGATGGGTGTGAGCACGATGGGACGATAGTCATTGAGGCAGTAGACAGAAGAATTCTTCGGCACGGGAACAATGGTCGTTGTCTTGAGGCACGTGGGAACAACGTTGCTGCTCAGGGAGATGTTGAAGATGTCAGTGAGGACGTCTGCTAGCTGTTCTGCACATTCCCTGAGCACTCTGCAAGGAATGTTGTCTGGTCCAGCAGACTTCCGTGGGTTAACTCTGCATAGAGTTTTCCTCACTTCAGCTGTGGTTAGACAAAGCACCTGGTCAGTGGGAGGAGGGACGGTCTTCCTCGCCACCACGTTGTTCTGCACCTCGAACCGGGTGTAGAAGTCGTTCAGCTGGGAGGGAGGGGTCACGGTCACAAGCAGGTGATGTGGTCTTGTAATTCGTGATCGCCTGGATGCCCTGCCACATGCACCGGGTGTCTCCACTGTCCCGGAAGTGGTTGTGGATTTTCTTCGCGTGTGCGCGCTTCGCCTTTCTGATGGCACGAGACAGTTTGGCCCTTGCTTTTTTTAAGGCCGCCTTGTCCCCTGATCTGAAGGCAGAGTCTCTTTGTTTCAGCAGTGCACGCACATTTGCAGTCATCCACGGTTTCTGGTTGGAGCGTGTAGTGATGGTCTTGGAGATGGTCAACACACTTGCTGATGTAGCTGGTCACTGATGATGTGTACTCCTCCAAGTTGATGGAATCGCCGTTGGTTGCAGCCTCTCTAAACATGTCCCAGTCAGTGCACTCAAAACAGTCCTGAAGAGCAGAAGTAGCTCCTTCTGGCCAGGTTTTCACCTGTTTCAGAACCGGTTTAGAGCGTCTGATGAGCGGTCTGTATGTTGGAATTAACATAACAGAGCAGTGGACTGAGTATCCGAGATGGGGGCGGGGCTCCGCACAATACGTGCCGGGGATGTTTGTGTAAACACTATCCAGTGTGTTCGCTCCTCTCGTTGCAAAGTCCACATGCTGATGGAGTTTAGGAAGTACAGTCTTGAGATTCGCATGGTTGAAATCTCCGGCGATAATAAACAATCCGTCGGGGTGAGCATTCTGCAGGTCGCTTATAGCGCCGTAGAGTTCACTCAGTGCCTCCTTAGCATTAGCACTGGGTGAAATGTACACTCAGACGATGTAAACACTGGTGAATTCCCGTGGTAAATAAAAAGGTCTGCATCTAACAGCCACAAACTCCACTAGCGATGAGCAGTAGCAAGAAACGAGCACAGAGTTTTTACACCATTCCGTGTTGATATAAACACACACGCCATCACCGCGAGTCTTACTGCACAGAGCTGCGTTTCTGTTGGCTCGAAACACAGTTAGCCCGTCTAGCTGGATGGCGGCTTCTGGAACTCTGTCGCTGAGCCACGTCTCCGTGAAAACAAAAAAGCAACAGTCTCTAAACTCTCGCCGTGTGGTTCGCTGGAGTCGGATGTAGTCCAGTTTATTATCCAGGGAGCAGACGTTGGAAAGAAAA
This sequence comes from Silurus meridionalis, assembly GCF_014805685.1. NCBI lineage: Eukaryota > Metazoa > Chordata > Actinopteri > Siluriformes > Siluridae > Silurus > Silurus meridionalis. The sequence goes on from NC_060890.1 coordinate 28,022,737, forward strand.
ATGGACGGGATAGCCGGCCGGCTAGGGTTAGCATTTAGCCTAGCACGGACACCCGCCCGCTTGCCGCGATTCCGCTTCCTCCAACAGCGCTTTCGACGTCTCCTCTCCCGGCCACCGGTACAGGCATCATGCAGATTGTTGGTTGCATGATGCCTGTACCGTAGCAGTGTCTGGTGATCGTACACATGAACACAGCTGACTCTGGTGTCCATGTATTGTGAAGGGTCATGAAGGGTCGGGCAGGTCTGCACATCTCCCTTATGCTTAAAGATCAGTACCAGCACACTCCTTCTCCATTCCTCAGGCATCTTCTCACCTTCCAAAATCTAGTTGAACAATCTTGTTAAAAACTCCACTGCATCTCTCCTAAACATCTCCATGCTTCTACTGGTATGTCATCTGGTCCTGTCAGAAAGCACGGGTGACTAGGTGAGTAAGGACCCAAATGCAGGATGCCACAGGGGAATGGAGAAAACAGGCTTTAATAAGAGTAAAGGGAAAACAAAGTCCAAAAAACAGTCCAGGGTCTTAACACAGGCGAACAGGGCAATGCAGGCAGAGAACAAAAAACAAAAAACAAAACAATACAAAAAATGTGCAAAAAATACATAAACCAGCAAAACAGATAAATACAGGGCAGAGCAAAAACATAAATCACAAAACAGTCCAAAGTCCAAACCGGGTAACTAGGGAGAAAGAGTAGAACAGAAAATAAGTTCAGGTTCAGGATAAGGATCAGCATCAAGTTCAGGTTCAGGGTAAGGATCAGGAACAGGATCAGTATCTGGATCAGTATCAGGATACAGAGCAGGCAGGATGGCAAGAATAATCTCAGGGGCAAGGAAGCCGGTAAGATAATCTGGCCAGGAGCTATAGTCTTGGTTGTCCTTATATACCGGGAGGCGCGGGAAAAATGGCAAGATGGCTGCCGACCCGAAAGTGCTCACCGCGGAACCGGAAGTGCATGCCGTGAAACCGGACGTGTGCGTAGTGTGCGAGGGAGATCATGACAGGTCCAACCGATTTCCACTGTTCATCCTCTTAATTGCTGCTCTCACTTCCTCCTTACTAATCCTATCCACTTCCTGCTTCACATCTCCACACCATCCAACCTTCTCACTCTCTCATATTCCTCGTTCATTAAAACAATTCGACCTATTGAACATTTAAATATATAAACAGAAGTGTGCTGAGGAGTAAATATTTGACCTTGTATAAATAATGTAAATAATATAACAATCTACATGACTATAAATTACAGCTGTTATTCAGATTTTTAGAAATACAGTGTACATTTCAGTTGTGAATTTAAAATAATAAAAAAAGAAAAACGTTTTCACAAACAAAATTATTCCGGTTCTCCACAGGAATCGTCTCCATTTTTCCCCCTGGCTCCCGTAAGTACTATCTGATCCAGCAGGGGAAAACATGGAGTGATGCTCAGGTTTACTGTCGGGCCACACACACTGACCTGGCTATCATTAAAAACACTGATGACGTAGTCCAATTTCAGGATGAAGTACAGAAACAAAAATTCAGTTCTAATGCCTGGATTGGACTGAGCGTTGATGTCAGTAGCTGGCACTGGTCTTATGGAAATTATCCCCTGGGAATTTTTACAGATTGGGCAGGAGGAGAGCCTAACAACTGGGGTGGACATGAAGAATGTGGTGTAATAAACACTAATGCTTGGAATGATAAACCATGCACATCGATGTTTGCCTATATGTGCTTTGACAGTAAGGAACCAAATATGTCTCTCATTGTTATTTTGTTAGTAAAAGAATGTTCTAGAGCAGGGGTGCCCAATACTTCACTCGCGATCTACTGGTCGATCTCAAAGGTAGTGTGTGTAAATAAATTGATATTTATTTATGCATTTTTATAATAGGTAGATCATTTTGACTTGCTCATTTTCTAAGTAGCTCGCATGCTAAAAAAGTGTGTGCAACCCTGTTCTAGTGTCTCAATATTAAATGTAACTTTACTTCAGAATGTCTAAAATGAGCACAATAATGATTCACAACACTGTGAATTAACATCCACTGTGTATTATGTGTCTTAATTCTCACAGACAGTAAAACTGGCACTGACCAAATCATTTATTTCTCTAATATAACAACATGGGTTGAAGCTCAGAGTTTCTGTAGACAGTATTATACAGACCTGGCCACTATAACAACCACTGCAGAAAACACCTTTATAAAGAGACTGGTCACTGGCTTTACCTGGTTTGGTTTGGTCAGAGACTCCTGGAAGTGGATAGACCAAACCAACTTCTCAACCATCAGTTGGCGTTCTGGACAACCAGATAATTTTAATCTTATGAATGAAGACTGTGGCTTTATAAATAATGGTCAGGTTGCAGATGCAGCATGCTCACTCGTAATGCCTTTTTTCTGTTACTCAGGTGAGATCATGTTTAATTAGTGCTTATAATTAATACAATTATGTAATCATTTATTCACATGACTTTACATTTCTTTGTTTAGAAATTACGAAAAGGCAACAGATCGTAAGTGTGAAGGTTCAGTCCAATCAGGATGTGAATGTTCCTGAAGTAAAGGAAGCCATCTTGAAGCAGGTGAGCCTGCCGACCCGCCCGGAAAAATCTCTTCTCTCATAATATCTATATGACTTGTGTGACCTCCTCATGACTGCATCAAGAACCTGAGTATTCCATACAGTCTGATACATGAACACTGTACATTATTGATAGTTTTTTACTTTTTGTAGATTTGACAGAATTTACTAAAGATTCATTTCTCTATTCTGCATCAATTCCTAATAAAAGTTTTATTCTGTTCTCCAGATCATGCAGAAAATGAAGGAGCGCATTATGTCTGAGAACATTCTGGTGAGATGGCGAGAGAAGCCAGGTGGAGAAGTGTTTCACAAGGAGAAGGGAAATCAGAGAACAATGGAAAATGTGAACAGAGGAACATGTGACATCTAAGTCTTTGGAAGGGTTTCAGAATAATTTTATAGTAAATGTATATTTCCGTGTAAATGCTCAGCTGAGAAGGCCAGATCATCAGAATTAAACTCTGATGTGTCCTCAATATATGTAGAAGGAAAAACAACATTTATCCATGGTGATTATACTGTACATACTACCTACTGATAACAGAACATTAGAACATTTTAGGGCTTTAAACATCATGAGCAGGACATTGTAGTGGATTTAAAAGACAGCAGGTGTATACGGAATAAGAGGATATAACTTGTGCTGATTAACTCTTAGTTTATTACGCTTAAACATTTAACTTCAAATAATTTATTTATTCCATCCGTCCATCATGGTTCCCTGGTGGTCTAGTGGTTGGGATGCGGTGGTTCGATCCCCACTTGTACGATACTAGGGCTTGTACCCCCGACCTTCCGATCGGTAACCCAGTGCCTTAACCACTGACCCCCCACTCTCCTTAGATTGTGAGCTGTAGTTTGTTCTGGGTAGTGATTGATAAGATTGATGTAGAGTGTGATGTACTATATTATTTACTTTTAATTTTTCTTCTGATTAAGTTAAAATCCTGCACATGGTCATTTACTTGTACTTTTAAGTAGTTTTTAAACACAGTGGGTACAGAAAGTATTCACACCCCTTAAATTCTTCACTCTTTTTTGTATTGCAGTCATTTGTAAAATCATTTAAGTTCATTTTTCTTCCTCATTAATGTACACACAGCTCCCCATACTGACAGAAAAACACAGAATTGTTGACATTGTTGCAGATTTATCAAAAAAGAAAATCTGAAATATCACATGGTTCTAAGTATTCAGACCCTTTGCTCAGTATTTAGTAGAAACCCTTTTGATCTAATACAGCCAGGAGTCTTTTTGGGAAAGATGCAACATGTTTTTCACACCTGGATTTGGGGATCCTCTGCCATTCCTACTTGCAGATCCTGGTGGACAGCCATTTTTAGGCCATTTTATGCTCAATTGGGTTTAAGTCAGGGCTCTGGCTGGGCCATTCAAGAACAGTCACAGAGTTGTTGTGTAGCCACTCCTTCGTTATTTTAGCTGTGTGCTTAGGGTCATTGTCTTGTTGGAAGGTAAACCTTTGGCCCAGTCTGAGGTACGGAGCACTCTGGAGTAGGTTTTAATCCAGGATATTTGTGTACTTTTCCTCGATTGCAACCAGTCGTCCTGTCCCTGCAGCTGAAAAACACCCCCACAGCATGATGCTGCCACCACCATGCTTCACTGTTGGGACTGTATTGGACAGGTGATGAGCAGTGCCTGGTTATCTCCACACATACCAATTAGAATTAAGGTCAAAAAGTTATATCTTGGTCTTATTAGACCAGAGAATCTTATTTCTCACCATCTTGAAGTCCTTCAGGTGTTTTTTAGCAAACTCCATGCAGGCTTTTATGTGTCTCGCACTGAGGAGAGGCTGGTGGAGGGCTGCAGTGATGGTTGACTTTCTAGATCTGTGGTTGCCAGATCTGTGCCTTGCCACAATTCTGTCTCTGAGCTCTTCAGGCAGTTCCTTTGACCTCATGATTCTCATTTGCTCTGACATGCATTGTGATTTGTAAGTTCTTATATAGACAGGAGTGTGGCTTTCCTAATCAAGTCCAATCAGTATAATCAAACACAGCTGGACTCAAATGAAGGTGTAGAACCATCTCAAGGATGATCAGAAGAAATGGAGAACACCTGAGTTAAATATATGAGTGTCACAGAAAAGGGTCTGAATACTTAGGACCATGTGATATTTCAGTTTTTCTTTTTTAATAAATCTGCAAAAATGTCAACAATTCTGTGTTTTTCTGTCAATATGGGGTGCTGTGTGTACATAAATGAGGAAAAGGAATACAATTAAATAATTTTAGCAAATTGCAGCAATATGACAAAGAGTGAAACATTTAAGGGTGTTTGAATACTTTCCGTACCCACTGTATATTCACTGAATTTGTATTTATTTTCTTTTTTTCTGTGGGCAATTAACAATACTTTACTTTGAAAAATGTTCTTATTAATGTAATCTCCATTCAGCCATTGCTGCAAAGAGAGTTGTGAAAGAGCACGCTGACACTTAACCATCTGAGGATAGAAATGGGTCAAGTGCAAAATGCAAAAATAAAGTTTTTATCTGTCTTAACAACAAGTCAATGTTCATACAGTAACATCTGTAAAATAGCACAATCACAGCACTTCACTCATACAGACATCACACTGTTTGAAGGGGAGAGAAGTTCAGTGTAGTCACATGGACTTTTCTAAAACAAACTGAAACAACAGACAGGTCACTGAGCCTAGATCAGGTCTGCTTCTTTCAGTCCTATGAAATCTTATTCACATACTGACACATCAGTTTTTATGACACTTTTCTTCAGATCCAGGATCACACAGGTTATTCTAAGATCACAATGAACCACAAGGAATGAGGTCGTTGATATTTTATATAAAAAAATATATATATTACATTTGTCCACCTCACAGCCAAAACAGTGCCAGGCCCATCCTAACAAAACTCCAACATTACAACTAAAGTTAACAGTTAAGTGCAGAGGAAACATTTTCATTTCATCTAAATTATCCATGATACATTTCATGGAACAGATAATTGTGATGAGGTGCTGGTTCAGCTGTTTTGGGTCCTAACACCCATGATTACAAATTTATACAGGAAAAACTCTAAAAGAGCTTAGACCAGTTGAGACCAATTCTGAAATCTGAACCTAAATTCACAAATCAGGGGATGAACAGAAGAAAATACAAATCTGGATGAATCAGATAAAATCTTCACACAACCAAACTACTGTATGTAACAAAAATCCTGCCTTTTTCATTGTAAAGCAAACTTCAGTTAATAATGTTAATTATTGTGTATTGTAGATTGTGTCAACCCAAGTGAAAAAAATATACTTAAGTTTTTATATTTTTATTATACTATACTAAGTGCATATTAAATGTGTTATTTTGGAACAACTTCAAGTATATTAAATGATAATTAAGCTATGATTAAGATAAATTTAAAGGTATTTGCAATATAATTTAATATACTTAGTAGTGCTAAAATGGAACAACTTTATGTATATTTAGTGTAATTTAAGTGTACTTCTTTAACTTATATTTATAATATACTTTAATTCTATACTTGAAGTACAGTTGAAATATATTTTAAGCTATACTATGTGTTCCTAGTATATTTACATCATAACTAGGATTGTATTAGCAGAACAGATTTGATAAATCATTCAGAATTATATGAATATATTTTTATTGTATAAAAAAACAGTGCATTATACACATTCAGTACAAAAAACATTCAAAATTGTATCAAATGCACACAATCTTAAAAAAATCTATAAACCTTTAATTTACTGATACTACTAATTTAGTAATCTGCACAAACAGCTAAAATTTACTAAAAAACCAAGTGCAAAAGCAAAGTGCATTTTCAAAAAACAAGCAAATAAAAAAAAACACAAAAAAACAAAAACAGTGGTAGAACGGACACTATTTAAAACAAACATAAATCAAACATCCTCACGGTGCAGGGCCACTTTTCTCTGAACAGGCCTCATTGTTACATTTTCTGTGAATGAAGGCTCGCACCTCCGACACTGTGGTACTTGGAAATTCTTTTATTACAGTGTCTGTGAAAAGATAAAAAGAAACTTTTTGAATACAAAAGCAAAGTTTACCACTGTTATATTTTTTACTTTGTATTGCAATACAATATGATATTTCTATGAATTTTCAAATTTTTTAAGACGATAAAGTGAAATGTTCTGCATTGCACCCAATAAAATACATATTCAAAAGATGATTAGACATCAAAATTAAAATATTTATGTAAATTTAGAATAGGAGTTTAAAATATGTAAAAAAAAAAAAAAAAAAAGCAAATCATTAAGTCTTGCTGAACCATTATGAGGTCTACACAGCATTTCACAGTATGACAACAAAGCTGATGAACTGTGTTTACCCAGCCCACAATTACTGTATAATAATTTACACAAATTTTAAATGTTTTAATTTTTATCATTAATATTATTTACATTACATGTAGGTAGATCAATAATAAAAAAAAGGAATGATGTACTGGAACTAAACATACCTATGAGCACATTGACCTTGTTAGGGTCCAACTGGTCCTTTGTGGTTTGAATACCACATTTCCCAGTGAGTGTGCTTCTTGTTAAATTTTCTTTTTCAAAAATTAATGTAAGCAGGTCTTGGGTAAAAAGAGAAACTTGTGATTTGTTGAGTCTTTCCTACATCCTCCTTGGGACTGCAACATCAGGATCAGCGAGGGAAATCTGAGTAGAATAAGAAAGAATCAAGACTATTATGAAAATGATTCACAAAAAACTAACACTATGCTAAAAAAAAATTCTTAAGTGGTCATGGATACACAATGAGACAGCTAATATGAATTATTGCAACTATTACATTTTGCTAATCAATTGTTTTTTTCTAACCATTTCTGGGGATGCAGGAAGACACCGCTCTCCAGAACTCGGGCTTAAACTTGAGCTGTAAGATCAGCCTTGTTTCATGGCCTCTAGGACATTTTTAAGAGATGATACAATTCCGGGAAGCTCTACAAGAAAAAAAATAAGTCACAAGCAATTTTGGGCAGTACAAAGTTTGGGTTGTTCTTCATTTTCAGTTTATAATCTCTTAATAAAATGCTCACTTTTTTTTTGTGTTAAAATAGCTGTCATTAAGAAAGCGGACTTTAGAGGTGAATCACTGACGCCACGTGCTTTGTTTTAAACAAGATGCTGCACAAAGAGTTCTATATATTATTTAAAATGTATTATTTATATAATTATATATATTAATTGATATATTTATATTTACTTTCTTTTTTTTTTATAAAAAAAAATGTATATAAAGTTCAGTAGCTATTATTTTACATGGACAATTTTGGTTTATTTTTTATCCAGTATCCAAAACTATCAGTTGATAAATCGGCTATCAATAAGTATGATCCAACCTAGCGATCGGTATCCAGAAAATCCACTGTTGGTCGACCTTTAGTTATTTAAATCGCCTAATTATTTGTTAAATTCACCATTTTAGGTTACCAGTTTCTCTGTGCATTTACTTGAGGCCTCATACTAGCTTCAGTTAAATATTTTTGTCTCCTGTCAAAATAGTCTAAATTAAATTTGGAAGGAATTGTTACAGTGACGAATGACACTCATTGTAAGCATAGGCGTAAGTATAAGCATAAGTGTACAATCTAAAAAATTGTAAACCTATGCTTTAACAAATGAACAACAATTATATTTAAAACATTACTTACACTTAACATAACTCATAGGTTGGATTACCAATACAAAAGCTAGAATAAATGGATGAATAATTTTGTAATAAAAAATAAGAGAATAATTTTGTAACACAAAAAAAATAATTACTGTTGGTTGACCGGCTTGAAACATTAAATATGTATATTTCAGGTTTACACTTATAATTCCTGTCAACTTACCTTTCAAAGCTTTGACAACATCGTCATCAAGCACTACATGGGTTTTCTGGGGAGATGCCGATGTCCCCTGCAGCAGGCTGTTCTCAAATTCTGTTCTTCCATCGTTGTTGTCGTCATCGTTGTCTTCTTGTTCGCTTTCACTATCCAGCACAGCCTGTGTGAGTTACATTGGATAAAAGGTTAGATTACCAGTACACCACCGATTACAGTGCATCCAGAAAGTTTTGACAGCAGGGCTGTAACGATTCCTCGAGTAATTTGATTACAAAGATTAATTTGCCTCAATGCTTCATTTAGTCCATTTAACTAAACACAGAGCACTGTGTTCCCATGGACCATTACTACTGACTCACCACCTACTAAACTCTGGAGCGCTCTGGACAGGTAACACAGCAGACGCTACAAGATTAAAAAATAAATAAAAAAATGGAGAAAAAAAACAGCAAGGGGCAAGGAGAAGATTATTGCCAAAAAAAATGGCAGAAAGTCTACAAAGTTTGGGATCATTTCAAACTAAAACAAAGGAAACACTGAATTGTATATTGTTATTTATCAGTGGTGCAACGGATAAAACGCATGGCTCATTGATAAAACAAAACTCATAGTTTGGATCACATTACGGTATTGAGTTTTCGGTTCAGCCAAAAATTAAAGGAGACAAATCTAATTTGCTTGCATATTTGTTTCAGATTATTAAACAAAAAAGAAACCAGAGGGAATTAAAGAGAATGTATGTTGATCTCTTTGGTTTACTTCAAAATATAGTATTTCTAATTGAACTGTCTACTTCGACTCTATGGGTCATGCAAAATTTGTAATATTTACCTCTTTTGCAATGACTTAGGAAAACCATATGTTCATTAATAAATGATCAGCAAACTGCAAATATCAGGGTGACAAGCCCACTACATAAATTTAAAGAGGTCATATGAGGCGATTGTTAGGCGAGGTACGGAGGCGGAAGCCGGAGTAACGACAAACATAAACTTTATTCAGCAAAAGCAGAGCCAACACAAAATACCCGTGCAGATCGGGATAATCCGGCAAACGGCAGTTCAAAGATAACATCCACGGCGCGTGAAGGAGGAAGCGCGGCACGGGGAGGCGCGGCACGGGGGGAAGCGACGGGGAAGCGTCGGTAGTCGGGGAGTTTTTCCTTGCCACAGTTGCTCATCAGGGACAAACATACTTACAAAGAACATATTTATGTTTAATCACCACATTATCTGTGTAAAGCTGCTTTGAGACAATGTTCATTGTTAAAAGCGCTATACAAATAAACATGAATTGAATTGAATTGAATTGAATTGAATAGTCCGAGGTGCGCTGGGGAAGCCAAACGCGGCCGTGGAGTGAGCGAGGAGTCCGGGCGAAGAAGGTATGTAGCGGGAGAAGCACAAACGCGACCACACACCAGAATGAACCTGCACGACCACGCATGAACGTACAATAACGGACCCCGAGTGTGGGTGAGTGAGTGGTTTATATGGAGGCAGGGAACGAGTCGATAACGCGCTTCAGCTGTGCGTGATTTGCGCTGCACGCTTGGGAGCGCGCAGAGGCAGAGGCAGCCTCTGAAGGAGGCGTGGCAGGTGGATTCCTGACAGCGATATTGTGTTCAGACAAATCACAACACATTGGATCACTAGACAATCAGAACACACTGCACTTTTTGGAAAAAGGGGCTTTGTAGAAATCAACGTGTTTTAGAAACACAGATCATAAAGAGCTACAATAATGAGCAGTGTGTGTAAAATAAAGATTTTTAAATATTAAAGCATGCTAAAATGTGCCTAATACACATAATGATCCTTGCAAATAGCATCATATAGCCACTTTAAACATTTGTTTCCACTCTGTATTAAAAATCTGAAATTTAGAAATCTCCTTCTTAGACAAATTGACAGCTAACCTTGCTCTAATAGGTCAGATTTTAAAATCTCTAAAATAGTGGTGGAAGAATCCAAAGTAAGCTTGCCTTTTTTTAAGGGAAATAAATCAGAGAGAAATATACCTTTCACATTATTTTATATAAAATTAAAATAATGCTTACTGCTCTCTTCCTTGATCTTCTCTGTTCTGATTCGTCTCTGTTCTGAAACAAGTCGATTTCAGTGTCATCCAAGTCATCAGACAATGGAGTGGAGGTAACAGGAGCTGTTTTTTTCCTGTGCAACTTCTGGAGATCTCTTTTAAGTCGGTCTCCCATTGCAACATTAGCTGCCTTTTGAGATACTTGCAGTTGTGGTTGAAATTTTGAGGTACTTGCGACCTAAAAACATGTACAATTACAAAATTAACATTTTATCCCACCCCATGTAAGTCAAAAAGGAAGGGAAAAAAAGGCAAACAAAATAATGCTGTTAAACAGTACAACAATCCTGAATAGAAGATAATCGTAAACATTTACAGCCTCAATAGGTTTTTTTCTTTGCTGTGTACTGGTTTTCCAGATGTCTTCTCCTCTCTTGAAAGCATCCCTTTTTACAATTAAATCTTTGTACACATCTGCAATTACAAATATATATCAATCAAAATAAGGCATTATAGTTGTCAGACTGGGCTGAATGAACATAAACAGCAATTAAAAGTATATTCCACCCAAAGGGAGATTCTGTTATCCTTTATTTGCCCTCATGTCAATACAACCTGTATGCATTTATTTATTCTCATGAACACAAGCATTAGATTTAGAAAAAAGTTTTTTCTTTTTGTCTAAACAATTTAATTTAATTGAAGCTAAGAGGTTACAAAACGACTTGACCTGGGAAAAGATGCATCCAAATTTTGGGGAAAATTTACTATAAAAAATCCCTGAATGTTATATTGTACATTCCATAAAACAGATCACAACATTAATGCTTAACCAGGACAAGTAAATTTGTTTGAAATGGCAACTGAAAGAGTACTCATGACTTGCCTGATTAAAAGGTTTTATGTAATTACATTTTGTATGAATTATTATACATAATTGTAATGTATTCATTGTTAAAATATGTTTATAATGTCCTCAGTTGTATGTGATGTAATGTTGTATAGTTCTTCTGTGTTGTGCATATGAGTAAGCCACTAGGGGTACTAAAGTGTTGACTATGGTGAAACGCGTTTGCGTTAATGTTTGTCCCATGTGTGTTATGGTTCTCCTCTGTATGTATGTATGCGAGCTGCTCTGACCGTGAGACTGAAGTGTCAGCAGAAGTTTAATAAATATGCCTAAAACGGCTAAAGATAATTAATCTCCATCATTAATTTATCTTCCGGATGCATCGCTAGCTGCAACAGTAGTATAGCACAACTCAACATTCATAATTGTTTTCACGCTAACAAGGCCGTGTCCATTTAGCCTAAATCTGCCCTGGTAAAATTTAAACAAATGAGCTCAACAGCACCCACACAAAATAAAAAAGTTCCAATTTTTTTAATGATATAGTTAAGCAACATTACAGCAACAATGGTGGTCAGTTATGTTATATAGCAATTTTATAGCCGTTAACTTCGGTAATTCATGAGTCAGCTAAAATTTAAAAAATGCACACATGCACTATACACATACAAATTCTTTTTTCTGAAACCAGCGTGAACTTTAAGTTAGATTTACTAATGTTTATCAATCATAAACTTACCACCAAGAAGGAGTATTTTTGCTGGCAGTATCTTTGCCTGTCCATGTCTGCTTCGACTTGGCAGATGAACCTCTACGTAGCCATCTTCAGTGCTAAGTTGTTTGCGGGATTTGACCTGGTATTCCACTCGTCTGTGTTCTCTTAAAATTGTATCGGTGCTGTCCACCTTTAAAAGGTCCGGGTCAGGGAAATAAAACAAAGCAAATTTGGGAAATGACATGATTTCTTCTCAAATATCCAATTCAATGCCCACTCAATATTGCCCTTTTCACTTATTAAACCTTGAGGTGGTTTTGTGGGCGGGGCTAAGGTGGAGGAAAAAGTACCTCACTACACACATCACGAGCTGCCCTTCAGGTTGCCTACTAACATGGCAAACGTTAGTAAATGCACATGCTTGTACACAGACCTGACACATAACATGGGTCTGTTCATTGCTACCTTTCTGTTTATACTGTTGCACTTATAACAGCTGCAGAAAAGGAGACGACAGAAACAGTTTTATTTATGTTTAGTATCTGGTCGTTAGCTAACAGTTAGCTAAATTACACGCTAGCACGTTAGCGTTAAATGATAAACCAATTCAGTTGTTGCCCAATTTCTGAGTATGTACGCATGCATGACAATTTTTAGACACTTAAGCGAACCATATCAACAAAAGACAATAGTTTTTATAACCTTACCTGATATGAATAGTGCGCTGCAAACGCAAGCATTTTTGATGATCGTTTCAGTCCAGTCCACTCGTTTCCTTGTGTTTAAGCACAAGCTGTCATCGTTTTTGTTTTTTTTCGTCTGGCAGTGGCAGCAGGTATGCGATAACATTTAAAATGAGATCCTGTACTCCATTGATTCAGGCACCAACAACACAAGATGACATCTGCATTCCTTGTGAATCAACTCTGTGCTGGTTTGTATTGGCCGCCGTCAGCACTAAAAGGGTCTATGACAGTTTAATATGCCAGCGTGTGATTGGACAATTACCTGCCGATTTGAAAAGCTTGGCTCTGATTGGTGAAATTGAATGAACCGCGACAGTTACAGTAGTTTGAACTAAAAAATAAGTATGAATCTTTCATGAAGTAACAAAATGAATAAATACAAATTTTATCTGGAGTCAAAACATAGTGAGATTCCCAGAACTACAGAACATCGATGCTTCAAGAAGCTGAAAAAAAATAATGAGGTAATACTTCATTTTCTTTTTCTTTTTTAAAGGCAAAATTAAGCAAAATGTGTTTTTTTCCCCACTGTTTAAAGACTGTAGCCACCTGTTAATCTGCAGTAAATTCTGTATATCACTGCTTCTTGACTGTGTATAATCCTGCCATGTATTGCAACATAATGTACTTGCACTGCTATACACAGGATGTGAAAAATGTTTGTCATTTTCATTCTTTGCAGAATTCTGTCCGAGATGGTTACAAAAACTTTATTTGTAGCAATGATTCTGAGGTCCCAAGAACAAGTGAATTCAGGAGAATGAAAACACTGGTAAATTACTGAATATTCAGAGTTACAGTAAATTGATGATTATTGGAACATAGTTGTGTTGTGTAACACTTGTTTTTTCACAGTGTTGCCATTTAGTATTTAATGGCCTAGTAAAAAATAGCAAAAGGAAGATTAATACTCAATATTTTGTATACAGCCTCAATTTTACTTCACCTAAATTTCTAAGGAGATGATAACAACACCTTGATATGTTTTAGCTTCCTGTTAATTACACAAAAAATGAGGCATCCATGGAAAATCACAGTGTCAATTATTCTCAGTGCCTAAGCGGCAAAAAGATACAAAATGGAAAACCAAGTGCAGGTAATAGCTGATTGAGTAAGTCTGTAATGCTTATCAACATTAGTTTACTTTTTCTTCCATATATATATATATATATATATATATATATATATATATATATATATATATATATATATATATATATATATATAATGTGTGTGTGTGTGTGTGTGTGTGTGTGTGTGTGTGTTTTTTTACGTAGCATACTGTAACTTCATGATGTTGTAAATCCATTTTTAAGATGAAAAACAGTTATCCATAATTTGGACTTGTGATTTCATGATATGTTTCTTATTTAGAGTGTTAGTGACGTGATCAATAATGATGAAAGGGGGCAGCCTCAGCAGACCAACTTGTGTCAGTCTCCTGAGAGCCATCATGAAGAACCAAACATAAGTTCTCAGGTAAATACATTACTTCCTATTAACCACATCCACAATTTAAACTAGATGGCTTGTGTCAGACTACTACTACTACTGACTGCTGAAGATCTTAGGTTTCCTATATTGGCTGTTAATTTATGTTTTGGAATTGTAAAAGAGACATATGGCTTATGGTCATTACTATTATTACTATTATTATTATAAGTAGTAGTAGTAGTAATAATATAGTTATTTATTTATTTTGTTTATTTTATTTAAAATTGTTTTACATTTTGCATGTCATTAATATGTAGAGAGTTGCACATGGACCATGTTATTTAAATAACTCATATGAATTTGGCACAAAGACATACTGTACTACTGTATATTCTACAGATAATTCAAAACAGGCCAGATATTGTTAGTGGGGGACACCTTGACCAAAGCACTGATTTGCAACCAGCACATGAGACAACCCAACGGAATCAAGGTCCAAACTCAAACAAGTTTCAGGTATTGCAGTATACATAACACGGCTTTGTATGGATCATGTGTACCATCGATGCAATAATTATATTGAAATTAATACTCTGTTTAAAATAAATGGAATCTAATTAAAAGCATGTTCAGTTGGAAGAACTGTTAGAAACTGTTTCTTTAGGGGTCAGAGTAGAAAGAGCTCCTTTATCCAGGAGCACCTATCTCCAGAGGACAGAGTCTGCTTCTGTTGATATCTTTCATTCTGAGACACAACCTCACAGGAACAGCTTTTGAAGACCTCCTCAAATTGTTCAATGAACATTTCCCAGCATCAGTGCCAGCTACTTCTTACCTGTTCCATAAGGCGTATGGGTGGTATGGACAATATGAATCACATTTCTATTGTTCTGGATGCACAAACTACATAGGTATGGTTAATGGTCAGACACAGTGTTCTATATGTCACATGCCATTCGATGTAGACACAAATTAAAAAATAGTTCATATTTTCTTGTTTTGAATTTATCTTCCCAAATCAAAGACATTCTGGAAAACTCCAAGAATACAATAGCCAGAAAAATGTCCTCTATTGGCATTATTAAAGATATACATTCAGGTGTGGAGTATGTAAAGTTAAGCAGTGGTAAAATGAGTGAAGATGATGTTAGTTTACTGTGGAACTGTGATGGAATCCCAGTTTTCAATAGTTCCAATTGTCAGCTATGGCCCATTCAGTGCCAAATCATAGAACTGAATCCAAAAGAAGGGAAAAACAATATCTGCATACCATATATTTGGTTTGGAGAAAAGAAACCCAACATAACCACACTGTTATCTCCATTTGTTGATGAGCTTCAAAAGCTGGAGCAAAATGGAATACAATGGACAGACACACAGAACCAGCAACATTCATCTAAGGTGCATGCCCTGATCTGTAGTTCAGATTCAGAGGCTCGTCCACAAATTCGAAATACAAAACAGTTTAATGGCACATATGGCTGTGACTTTTGCTACCATAAAGGTGGGGGTTCATACCCTTACATAAGTCCTGAACCTCCTCTCAGTTAAAGAACGTAAATATTGGAAGGCATCTGAATGGAGATCTTTTCTTCTATTCTATTCTTTACCAGTGCTTTATAGTATTCTGTCTAAGAAACACTGGAACCATCTTTTCCTTCTTGTTTTTGGTATTTATACGTTGCTTCAGGAAAAGATACAAATGGTTGACATAGACCATGCAGAGAAGGCACTGAAGAAATTGATCATGGAGTTTGAGAAGTTGTATGGCAAAGAAAATATGACATTTAATGTACACTTGATGATACACATTTCTGCAAGTGTGAGAAACTGGGGACCTCTGTGGGCCACATCCACATTTTCATTTGAGTCTTTTAATGGCACACTTTTAAAGTTGTTTAATGGAACAACACATGTCCAACAACAGATTACAAAGAGATTCCTCAAATGGAGAGACCTTACAAACAAGGCTGACAAGTATATGAATAATGCCAAAGACACAGTCAAACAACTGTTTTCTGATATGCAGAACAGCAAGCAAGAGACAGATAAATCATCACAACTGTCAGAGAACGTTAGGGTTTTTGGCAATCCGCATCCAATGACCATTCCAGTACATCACAAGATCGCTATAGAGGACCTTTTTGGTGTCAGGGTACAGCAGTACTTGTGTTATAAGCGTTTTATTATCAACAGTGTGCTTTATCACTCAGAAACTAACCCAAGGCTTCAAAAACGAAACAGCTCTGTTGTCGAGTTAGCTGATGGCACAATATGCAAGATTCTGAGCTTTGTGGCATTTAACCCGGTAGGTTGTAATGCACAGATGAGTTGTGTTTTGGTTAAGGAGCTTTGCCGATCTGGAAGCCAGCTTTGTAGGGATTCTGACCTTAAAATATTCTCTAAGTTTATTAAAGAGGTTAAAGAATCCAACACTATCTATGCAGTGCATCCACAGTCTTTAAAAAGAAAATGTGTGATGATTGAGTTTACAGAAAAAATGTATGTCATAGCTCTGCCAAATAATCTCGAAACAGACTGATATGGTTGCAATTCCTTTTCCATGCAATACTTGAATTGCCATTCAAATTTTTTTATTTTTTTATTTTTATTTTGGTAATTAGTAATACATTTTTTTATGTTTATAAAATATGCTCAGTCTGAAAATGGTACCAGTTATAGTTGTTGCCAGTCTTATCTTTTCTATAACTGATGTGTAAATGTTCTGGTATTTTTCCATGGTTAAACTGAATTGTTCACACTTACACTTACTGTACTGTCCATTAATAAACTAGAATATATTAAAAGATGTCAGGTGAAGATATTGTCTTAAGTGTAAAAATTACACAATTTGAGTGTATTTTTGGCAAATTGACTTGTTAATGTTATATCATTAAGATTAGAAGTTAAGTGCTTATTAGAAGTTGATTGTTCAATATATGTTTAATATAAGTTGGTACATTTGTATATTTTATATTTATTTATTTATGTGTGAGTAAATTAATACACTTTGTAATAAAGTTTGTTTTTCAAGATCCTTCTTTTTGAAAAGCAGGCTTGAGCGTGTTTTCATTAGGTGAATATTTAATATATATATATATATAAAATGAGACATATTGCAATATACAGTCATGTGAAAAAATTTGGACACTTAATATTTAATATAAATTTTAATAATACTGAGAGATTCAAACTAAACTAAAAGTAAACAATTAAAATGAAAGATTTGTTTTTTACTTTCTGTAAAATGTATTTAAAAAAAACAATTTCTGGTGAGGAATAAATGAGAACATCCCCACATTAATTCACACTTAAAATAGCTAAAATCACACACAGGTTTATTACACCTGGACACATGTTTAGAACATTGTTATTCAATTTTATTAAAGGAGGTTTGCCCTATTTGACACTCAGACATTTAGTTTGTTGTGCTCCTGATTTTTAAAGTGAAAGTGAACACCATGGTGAAATTGAAAGAGCTGTCTGAGGCCTTTAGAAAACATTGGTACAGATTATTAATCAGTGAAGTGATTTAAAAAGATCCCCAAGGAATTTTTAATCAGCTATTCCACTGTCTTGAAAATAGTCTATAAGTGGTAGACATTTAAAACAACTGCCAACATGCCCAGGTCTGGCCGTTCAAGGAAGTTCACCCCGAGAGCAGACCACAAGATTCTAAAAGTAGTCACCAAAAACATTAAAATATCATCATGGGATCTTGCTACTCTGGATGTGAAAGTGCATATAAAAGCATATTTTAAGTAAGAGTAAAATATGTATGCTTACTGTAAATACACTAAAGTGTCATTAAAAGTATGAGTGTGTTTTAGCATATTTCTTAAAAGTGCAACTAAGTATATATTTACTAACCAAGAACTTCTAGTACACTTTTTAATAATACATTTAAATGCAAAACAGTACATTTTAACACACTTAAAGTAAGCATGTTAGGAGTACAATTGTGCTATAAATATACTATCTGAATTTCAAGTATATTTTTAATACATTAAAGAATACTTCTTTTTCACCTGGGAAGGAAGGATACGACACCTAATCGGATTGTGTAACAAAACGCATTTTTATTGCTTCTTTGTTGTTTCTCTGTATATTGTTAGATATACTGTTAGATTTTATTCATGCCCAAACAAAACTTAATTCTTGGAGAGGTTTTACATACGACCTGCGATGCCCGTAGTGCCTTTTTGATCAGAGAAGAATTACACAGCACACAGCAAATGTTCTTCTTCGGTTTATTGCAGGCAGCAGACAAGTATATATACACACACACATTAGAGAGAAAGCTGACCTAAAGTTGTTTCTTGTTTAGAAAAGAGGATATACTAGCTGGAGATGTGTGAGCCCAGATAAAGACTCCCTGTATACCTTACATACTAACATCGTAAATATACTATAGACACTGAACAGACAAAGGAATGTGTGCAAAGCAGTGTGAGAACCGTCTTAACACTAACACTGGCCACTTTAAATCATTTATGATTTAGCATCACACACCAAAACATAGGATGTTCATCCTGGGAACATAATCGGTGACATAAACTTCAAATGAAAAGATAAAGACAAACAAAACATACAGATTCAATTTCATTTTGTCCCTACATACATATAATCCTTCATCATCACCACTTCAATCGAGGCCTTTATAACCTGTCTTACCATCGTCATCAAACATGGCAACATACAAAGTACAATTCCAACAATCAATACAAAAATCATTCCTAAAACAAAATATTGTCCAACACTAGTAAACAAACTCAATCTTCTCAAAAAACTTTGTTCAG
The DNA here is from genome assembly GCF_014805685.1 of Silurus meridionalis. Classification (NCBI taxonomy): domain Eukaryota; kingdom Metazoa; phylum Chordata; class Actinopteri; order Siluriformes; family Siluridae; genus Silurus; species Silurus meridionalis. The sequence goes on from NC_060890.1 coordinate 28,041,773, forward strand.
CAGTTGTTTCATGTTCTCCCTACATCATGAGACAATTGTTTCTCAGGGCTTGTTCAATATGTCTATTTGTATTATCAGGTATAAGTAACAGTTTACTCTCTGAATAATGTATTCAAAGAGAATAAGGAAAATTCTGAGTCTAATTACAACTATGCACATAATGTTATAGAATTTAGACCTAGAGCAGGTATCAGGGTAAGCTAAACAAAACAGTCAAGTGATCAGATCTTCCCCCTGGAGGTGGCCCCCTTTCTACTATAAAGAAAGGATCTTTCTGTGGGCTTACCGTAGGCCTACCAAGGTCGGCTCACTGACCTTGGTAGGCTTCAGACTTTATATCAGGACCTGCTGATTAGGCACAAAAGGGTGAGTTGGCTTATCTGTAGGCAGAGGAAGAGTTAGTGAGACATCAGCACTGATAGAATTCATTTTCTCAACCAGGGCAGAAACGTAGTCGTCCACCATCACTTACAGGTTACCTAAGGAAGAAATGCCAGTGCGTCCCCTGACCCATGGTTATGTTAGAACATAAAACTTTCAAAAGGTTAGTTTTGTTGAAGATGGGGTCATTCTCATTTCTGTGAGTACTACCGGGAGAACAGTTCAATTTCGGCCTGTTTTAATGCAGGCTTTAGTAACACCTTCCTTAATGGTTCTGTTTGTTCTCTCTACCACTCCAGCTGACTGTGGGTGATAGGGAATATTAAAATACTAAGCTTTTGGCCAAAAGTTGTGTTACTTTAGAAGCAAAAGGTGTGCCGTTATACTTTCAATCACACTAGAAATACCAAACCTAGAGATGATCTCTTTTGTTAATATTTTGACAACTGTTTTAGCGTTCTCTGTCACACATGCAAATGCTTCTGGCCACTTACTGAATCTGTCAACTATAACCAACAGGTATCTAAAATTTCCTACAGGTGGCATATGTGTAACTATGGCCACTTTGGTAGGAAGTTGAACAGCTTTTAAAAGGTTGCCTATGAGATTAAAATGTGCTATGGGCTTTCCATCAGCTGTTTTAAAGTCTCTTTGCTTCCATGTTTTGGCAAAATCATTCACAACACCATAAGCAGACTTAGAATCAGTGTATATAGTCACTACTTTACCTTCAGACAACTGACATGCTCTTGTAAGTGCCACCAACTCTGCAGCTTGTGTTGATGTGTATGGTAATGATTTAGCTTCAACTATTACATCAGGTAATCTTACAACCGCATATCCACATAAATACACATCATCAGAAAGTTTTGAACATGAACCATCTACATATAGGCAATCCCTCGCTTCCAGAATCGTATCTAAAAGATCGGGCCTACAAGAGGTCTCTTGTTCAATGTGTATAAGGCGATCATGTGTGTCATCAAAACCATTTAAGTCAATATCGTCTAGCAGATCACACAGAGCTACTACAGCTGAATGTGGATGAGAAAAGGCTCAATAGTTAAGTTTTCCGTTGCCAATAGTGTGGTTTCATAACCAGATCTACGTTGTGCTGTCATATGTTGTGTAAAATAGCTGTTACCTGATGTGAGGTGTACAGTATCAAAGGATGTGACAGCACCATTTTCTCAGCATCCCGGACCATCAGAGCCGCAGCAGCCACCGCACGCAAACACGAGGGCAACCCTTGTGCTATGTGGTCTAAAGATTTGGAAAGATCCGCAACAGGGCGATATCTGTCACCGTGTTCCTGAGCTAGGATCCCCGCAGCCGTACCACCACGTTCTTCACATAGAGGTGAAAAGGTTTAGTATAACTCGAGTCAACGAAACCCTGAGGAAGACGGGTCCAGGTGAATTGACGTCCCCTATAGGTAAATGCGAAAAGTGGCTGCGTCTCTGAGGGCAAAGGGACACTGAAAAAAGCAGAACAAAGATCAATCACAGTAAAAAATCTGAGTCGCTGGTATAGAGTTAACAATGGTAGCTACATCGGACACCGAAGGAGCTAACGGAATAACTAATTTATTAATCTCTCGTAAATCTAGTGTTAACCTCCAGCATGTTTTATCTGCCTTCAAGACAGGATTAATCGGTGTGTTATACGGTGAATGTGTCTCATCTTTGTGAGAGGCCCATAATTTAGGGTTAACTTCACCTAAATTTGGTTCATCAGGTAGGACCTCTGTACTACCCTGGAAGAAATCTTCCAGATGTGGATCAGTTGAGAGCATGAGAACAGAAGGAAAAGACAATGAAACATTGGTTTCAATAAACAGAATTTCCATTCCCATTTTGTGCATCATATCTCTTTCTTAAAGGTTTAAAGGCGAGTTTGGAATTATTGTAAAGCTATGATAAAAATTTGTACCAGTCGGTGTCACCACAGGCAAAAGGTGAGTCACAGGACATGAAATTGGAACTTTATCTATTGCCTAATAGATGAACTTCCCCTTTTTCCTAGGACCTCATCCATAAGGTTTTGTGCTGAGGCTGGAATGTACCAGTTCCTGTTGCAGTGCAGAGCATAACGGGTTAACCTAACCTGGAGCATAGTAGAAACCTCTAGCAGCATCTAAATCTCTAGAAAAAAGTATCTAGATGTGACACAATTTCACTCCATCATGCCAAATGATCTAAACAAGGATTAGTCCAATAACCGGCACAATTCCTATATATCCAATCTTTGGTATTTTCTTCCGGCAGTAATAGAGAGATGTCATGACCCGACTTCTTTACACAGAACAAAGAACAGACACATAACACATAAGTACATAAACATAAAGTATCTTGCTTCTGACACCAAAACTGTTAGATTTTTATCACGCCCAAACAAAACTTAATTCTTGGAGAGGTTTTACATATGACCTGTGATGCCTATAGTGCCTTTCTGATCAGAGAAGAATTACACAGCACACAGCAAATGTTCTTCTTCGGTTTATTGCAGGCAGCAGACACGTATATATACACACACATTGGAGAGAAAGCTGAACTAAAGTTGTTTCTTGTTTAGAAAAGACTCCCTGTATACCTGTCATGCGGGAAACGGAGGCGGAAGCCGAAGTAACAGCAAATAAAGTTTTATTCAAACAAAAGGGCGAAGCCAACACAAATTCTTGCTGTGAAAAAGGATTATTCCGGTGGTGCGCTCAGAGAGTGCGGCCCACAATAGTCCAGAGTCTGAGAAATAATCCGAATGAAGGAATCCCGGAAAAAGGAAAGTAATATCCAAGGTGCGCCTGGAAAGAGACGCGGTCCACAATGTCCAAGTCGGAACCCGAGTCGTGAAAGTAAGATCCACGGTCCACACGAAGAGAGAGCGAGAGTCCGAGTCAAACGGTACGTAGCGGGAAAAGCATATGCGAACATACTGCAATATGAACATACAGGAACATACATGAACATGCAATAACGGAGTGTGGGTGACTGTGGGGTTTATATAGGCGGTGTGATGAGTGATTGAATAAGCCTCAGGTGTTCTCAATGAAGTCTGTTTGTGAGAAGCTCCATGTGGGCATGCATGAGAGAAGGAGCAGGGCATTCCCCGAAGCACCGAGGCTTGACAGCCGCCGAAGGGGGTGTGGCAGGGGGATTTCTGACCCCCCCCCCCCAAGGGGTGGCACCGAAAGCCCCCAACCAACAGAAAGCCCAGTGGGCCGGAGGGCCCCTCCAATCGTCCAGGGTCTTAGGGGACCTGGCTGGAACCAGTGAAAGCCGGGAAGGACCCGAGGCGGAGCGACCACTCTTGCGGAGAGCTGGAACGGGACAATGGCCACAGCGGGTCCCGGAATGGAGGGCAGCCAAACGTGGAGAACAGGAATGGAGCGAAGCCCTCGGCAAAGACTGGAGGCTGAAAGACGTCACCCATGGAGACCAGGAATGGAATGACGCCCATAGCGAGGACCAGCGGAGACAGGAAGCAGAGAGACACCCACCACGGCGGTCTGGAGCAGCGCCTTTAATGGAGTCCTGAGGATGAGCCACACCCTCAGCTGAGTCCTGAGGCCAGATGACGTCCTCGATGGAGCTCAGAGGCCGAGTGAGGACCTCGGCGCGGTTCCCTGGTGTGATGTCACCCCCTAGGGAGCTCAGAGGCGAGACGCCTTGAAAGGAGCTCAGGAGTGAGACGTCGCCTAGGGAGGAGCTCGGGAGCGAGACGCCACCTTGGGAGGAGCTTGGGAGCGAGACGTTGCCTTGGGAGGAGCTCGGGAGCGAGACGTCGCTTTCAGAGGAGCTCGGGCTTGTAGGGTTGCCCCTAGAGGTATCTGGGACTGCGGCATCACGACCGGGTGGCTCTGGAAGCAGCCAGCGACTGTCAGAGGGGCCTTGGACAGCGACGGAGCTCTCCACAGGGCCTTTACCCACTGCTTCCTGCTCGGAGGGGTCCAGCCGAGCGATAGTGTCTCCACTAAGACTTGGGCTGGTGTCCTCCCTCTCTGAGGGCCTTGGGACTGCCAGGCCGTCCTTACATGCCTCTGGAGGCTTGATGTCACCTCCAGTGTGACTCTGGGACGAGACGTCACTGTAGGGGGAGCTCAGGAGCGAGACGTCGCCCAGAGAGGAGCCTTGTGACATGGCGTCGCCTTCAGGGGAACTCCGTGACGTGGTTTTACCTTCTGAGAGACTGTGGGGCAAGCCGTCGCCTTCAGGGAGACTGTGGGGCGAGCAGTCACCTTTGGTGGAGCCCGGGGGCAGCGGTTTGACTTCCCTTTCGCAGTCCTGGAGCTAAGTCAAATGCTCTGGGGACCCCTTGGGTGAAGTGGAGCTCTCGGGGACACTCTGGAGCAGAGAGGAGCTCTCTGGAAAACACTGGAGCGGAACGGAGCTCTCCGGGGGACACTGGAGCAGAACGCAGCTCTCCTGGAAGCCTAGGAGCAGAGAGGAGCTCTCCTGGGAGCCTAGGAGCAGAGAGGAGCTCGCCTGGAGACCTTGGAGCGGAACCGAGCTCGCCTGGAGACCCTGGAGCTCTCCTCAGGACACTGGAGCGAAGCCGAGCTCTCCTCGAAGCCCTGGAGCGTAGCTGTGCTCTCCTGGAGGCCCTGGGGCATAGCTGTGCTCTCTTGGAGGTCCTGGAGCAGGGTAAGGATCTCCTGGAGGCCCGGGGGCAGAGCAGGGCCGTCCTGGAGGGCCTGGAGCAGGGCGGAGCGGGAGAGAGATGGTGGAGAACCGCGGTGACCATCCCTAGTTCCCTTGTGAGAAGCCGGATAAACCAGGCGCATGAGCCGAATTTGCCTCCAGTCATGCTCCACAACTCACTGTCCAGAGAGAGAGGGATTCTCCAGACAACAGAGAAATATGGAGCGCTATCTTTGCTCTTTCTGAGGGGTAGATAGACGGATTCGACTCCATGTATCCGTCAACGCTCCGTAAAAACACGCCCCACTCTGCCGTTTTGCCGGAAAAGCGAGCCGGGGATTTTGTGACGTCATCACGGGGGCGTGGCGCAGCTGAGCATGACAGAGACGGCGTTTTATTCTGCTCCAGCCTACAACCCAACCATGAACATGAGTTCGCGCCGGGTCCACGGTGGTAATCCGATCATTCGCCCTTTTATTTTTTTCTTTTTCTTTATTTTTTTCTTTAATTTTTTTTTATATTATTTTTTTTTTTTTTGTCTGTATATTCCTTTTCGGGGGTCCGTTTTTCTGTCATGCAGGAAACGGAGGCGGAAACCGAAGTAACAGCAAATAAAGTTTTGTTCAAACAAAATTGCGAAGCCAACACAAATACTTGCTGTGAAAAAGGATTATTCCGGTGGTCCAAGAGTGCGGCCCACAATAGTCCAGAGTCTGAGGAATAATCCGAATCAAGGAATCCCGGAAGAAGAAAAGTAATATCCAAGGTGCGCCTGGAAAGAGACGCGGTCCAAATGTCTGAGTTGGAACCCGAGTCGTGAAAGTATGATCCACAGTGCGCCTGGAAAGAGGCACGGTCCACACAAAGAGAGATCGAGAGTCCGAGTCGAACGGTACGTAGCGGGAAAAGCATACGCGAACATACAGCAATATGAAAACACAGGAACATACATGAACATGCATTAACGGACCCGGAGTGTGGGTGACTGTGGGGTGTATATAGGTGTTCCGTCTTAACCATCTTAACACTAAAACCCCGTCCACTCCTTAAAGGGCTGTCAACATTTAACAACTTTACATCCCTCCCCTTAAGCTAATAATTAACAACTGAGAAATAAGAGAGACTCAGAGAGATAACACAAGACAGTCGCTGTGTCCGCCGTTGGCACTTAACTTTCGGTATGAGTTATTGTATTATCGTGCCTTTCCAGTATTTCCCTCCACCAGACCCCCCCTCCACCCACAAAGAGCGGATTGTGAGGCCTTGCCGTCTCCCACTTCCAAGACATCGGACAAAACAAGGCCATCTGGTGACGGTCGTGGATGGGGGGTACTGTAAGAATCTGCGGGGCACATGGCGCGCACTTCCGGGTTCCGCAGTGCGCACTTCTGGGTCATCTTGCCATTTTTCCCATTCCTTCCGGTATTTAAGGACACACAAGACATGAGCTCGAGACAGATTATCTCACTGGCTTTCAAAATCCCTGAGGATTATTCTTGCCACCCTGCCTGCTCCTGTACCTGTTCCTGTTCCTAACCCCTGTTCTGCTCTGTTTTGGTTTTGACCTCTACACTGTTTTTGGTTTGTGTTTCTGCCCTGTCTTCATTGTTCTGTTTTTTTTGGACTGTTTTTTTTTTTTTAAATTAGTTTTTTGTCTTCCCTGCATCGCCCTGTTTGCCTGTGTTTTCGAACCTGGACTGTTTACTGGACTTTGTTTTTGCCTTTGCCCTATTGCTCTGCTTGCTTGCTTTATATTAAAGACTGTTTTATAATAATAATAATAATAATAATAATAATAATAATAAACTATTTTGTATAGCGCCTTAAAAAGGAGTTTCTCAAAGCGCTTGACATAACAGATAAAATTAAAAGATACACATAATAATGTAAACACTAAAACTAACTATACAAAAAATAAAAACCCAATAAATAAACAAAGAAGTCACATAAAAGCTACCCTAAAAAAGTATGTTTTAAGATGGGATTTAAAAAACACCCAGCGATTCTGCATTCCTGATCTCTGAGGGCAGGGAATTACACAGTTTAGGAGCCAAAGAAGAAAAAGCCCGATCCCCCACAGTTTTTAGCCGTGTTTTTTGGGCAGTGAGAAGACCAGCTTCAGAGGACCGTAGAGCACATGAAGGAGTGTAGGGGGTTAACAGCTCACATAGATATTGAGAGGCCAGAATATTCAAGGCCTTATAGGTGAGCATGAGAATTTTAAACTCAATGACAGTTGACAGTGCTACGAACATGATGGTCAAATGTTAAATTGGTGTCAAATATCATCCCTAAATTTTTTCGTTTAGTTTGGAATTGTAAAGCAGAGCCATCCAAACTTAAGGTTATGGACTCTGCTTTACACAACTGAGGTGAACCAATAAGCATCACTTCGGTCTTGTCACTGTTCAGACAAAGATAATTTTCCGACATCCATTTCTTAATCTCAGTAAAACATTGAGAGAGAAAAGACACAGGCATATTGACATCAGGTTTAGAATGTATATAGCTCTAAGTGTCATCGGCATAAAAGTGATAGTTCCTCGTCACTCAGGATCCACCATATTGAGACTGTCTGTCCCCCGAGCAAAACCAAAATATAGGAATTATCAGAAAGTCTGTTTTAGTAACCTGATTAACATTAAATAGGACTGAATGCACAGCCAGCACCTCTGATCTAAAAAATAGGATTGTTGAATATTAGATCTCTCACGTCAAAAGCTCTGACTATAAACGAAATTATTACCGACCAGGAGTTTAATATAATGTGTTTGACAGAAACGTGGATTAAACCGAATGAATATGTAGCATTAAATGAAGCGAGTCCTCCTGGGTATAGTTACATACACCAACCTCGTCTAAATGGCAGAGGAGGTGGAGTAGCAGCTATTTATAATAATAATCTAAACGTCACACAAAAGACTAAACACAAATGTAAAACATTTGAAGTTCTTTACAGCAACATAAAATATTCAGTGTCCGAAGCTGGTCCAGTCAGTCAATTCCATTAATTATTATTTATAGACCCCCAGGGCCCTACTCTGATTTTCTGATAGAATTTGCAGATTTCATCACAAATTTAGCTACTTCTTTACACAAAGCATTAATTGTTGGTGACTTTAATATTTATTTTGATAATCAGGAAGACTCCTTAAGAGCAGCAGTTGTGTCCATTCTAGATTCAGTTGGAATTAATCAGAATGTTATAGGACCCACTCATAGTGGAGACACACTCTCGATTTGTTGTTAACATTTGGATTAAAAATAAAAACAGTCATAATTCCACAGTCTGAAGCTATTTCAGACCATTATCTAATCTCGTTTAAAATCTGCCTCAGTCATTGCATTTCTACCTCACCACGTTACCGTGTTAAGCGTACTTTCACGTCAGCTACAGCAGCGCGTTTTATTAATTATCTTCCTGAAATTACGATATTAGATAGATCTCCGTCTGACCCCGCAGAGCTCGACTGGGCCACTGAACATCTAGAAACAACGTTACGTTACACTCTAGATGATGTAGCTCCCCTTAAGACCAAAATGATCAGGGAGAAAAAATTAGCACAGTGGTATAATGATCATACGCACACCTTAAAACAGACCACTCGAAAATTAGAACATAAATGGCGTCAAACAAAATTAACAGTATTTCAAATAGCATGGAAGGAGAGCCTCCTAAATTATAGAAAATCTCTTAGTGCTGCCAGATCAGCATATTTCTCCACCCTCAAAGAAAATAACAAGCATAATCCTAGATTTTTATTCAGCACGGTAGCAAAATTAACAGGGAATAAAAGCACTGCACTCACATGCACACCATCAATAGGTAGTAATGATTTCATGAACTTTTTTAATAATAAAGTTGAAAACATCAGGCAAGAAATCCAGGCGGTTAATATAAATCCAAATTATTTTACAAGTAACCCTGTAGACAGCAGTGTCATTATAGCAGACAATCAACTACAAAGCTTCACTACTATTCATGAGAGTGACTTAATTTCATTAATCTCCTCATCAAAATCATCAACCTGTATTCTCGATCCCTTGCCTACAAGTTTCTTTAAACAGATAGCTCCAGAGGTAATCAAACCTGTTTTAAAAATAATTAACTCTTCCATTAGCACTGGTTATGTACCTAAATCCTTCAAACTGGCAGTTATCCACCCCCTTATTAAGAAACCTGACCTTGACCCATGTCAGTTGTCCAACTACAGACCGATATCAAATATATATCCAAGTGTGGCGGGGCGGTGGTTGGTAAAATTCGACACTAGTATACAACTAGAACGGAAAGCAGACTACGCCACCCAGTTTCTATAAACGGGGAAATTTAGACTCAAAATAAAGCACACAGGTTCGTTTCCACTAAACACAGTAGACGTGAATATAAATACAAAAAAATGCTTTTATTTCTCAAATAAGAATAATCAGCTAAAATATAAAAGAACTGTTGACCAGGCAGGAATGAGAAAAGAAATAAAATACTTTCAGGCTGAGGCTTACCAGTAGGGTGGCTAGCTGCACAGTGAGTATCTTAAGACACACCACTCACCCAAGTATGCTCCGCACAAACACCCACACACGCGCGCACACACACACACACACACACACACACACACACACACACACACACTAAGTGAGGGAGATACAATGGACACAGCAAAAACACTCTGAGAGAAGCACCACAAAGGTCAAAACAGCTAGCTTCACTCACTGGAGGCCTTCAGCTCCTGAATTAAACAAAAAACAAACAAGAGTATAAAAACAATCAAAAGACAAAAACAGTTAAACAATTTGCATTGGATCAAGTTCAAACCATGAATGACAAATCTGGACCATTTACTGGCCACAAAGGTTCAAAGAGGCAGGAGCTCCACTAGGTTGGAACCACAAGCTCATGAACCTAGTCGCAATGGCACAACAAAGAGTTAAAAAAAGAACAAACACAAAAGGGAAAAGAATGACAACAAAAACAATCAGGGTTCAAATCAAATCACAAAAACAGCAAATTAATCAAGGAAGAAACTAAAAGATCTCAATAAATACTCCAATCAATATATTTAAACAAGGAACAAAAACTTGATCTTCCCAGGTACCAGATTGTGACAGAGTGAACTGTCCCTATGGTCGGCATGACAATACACACAACACTTTCACTTCTCCTTTGGTTCTTGCTACAGCGCTGTGGGTGCACACGCACGCCAGCTAGCACGCCGCTCGCAAACACACACACACACACTCACTTCATTCTTTCATCTCTCATCCCGGACAATGCACACACACACACGCACACACGCGCACACACACACACGCGCACACACACACGCACGCACGCACACACGCACGCACACACGCACACACGCACACACGCACACACACACACGGAAGGACTTCCTAAAACTTTGTGTGCTCACCTGTTAGCTGCGTCGGTCTTCCGGGTTGGGTTTGGATGGCAGCCAACCGGAGCGCGCTGAATAGCGGCCGGCTTTAAAGGGCCAGCGCTGCGTCGCGCATGCGCAGTAAACCCGGAAGTCGGCAGGCTTATGTTGAAGGGACACTTTTGTTTGTGTGATTATTATTATTGTTATTATTATTAATTTCTTAATTTCTGTTATTAGCATTATTAGTACTATTATTAGTATTAACATTATTGTCATGTTTATTTATTTTTATGATATTCACAATGTTATTAAGCCATTTTGTGACTGGCTACAAAATACCAAACCCTTTGGGTAAAATGGTTGAGTCCAAGGGAGGGCTTACACTATAAGCCAGCCTCCCACTATAATGCAGGGAAGTCGTAGGAGTGGTGCATTGTGGAGATAACAGAGGCTGAGAACTATTGTGGTGAATGCACATGAGCAGGTGCGGCTATGTGGTGGATAGTTTTCTTTACTTTCCCTGTATTTGTCTTTGTGTTGTTATTTTGCCACTTATTCTTTTCTTTATTATATATATATTTTGGACCTTGCACTTGAGCACGCTGTAAACACCACTTTACACAGAACATCACAGCGAGTATCGCCATCATTTGGGTAGAAGGCGAACCCGTAAGGCCGCTCTACCACACAGATATTGAGTGTTCTTCCACGTCGTCCTTTAAGCCACCAACATGAGCGTGGGGCAACAAAACCAAATCTGACAATTCCAATACAAATGGTCACAGAGTAATAAAATACAAAAAAATAATAGCAGCAGAACAAATAACTTATTTGCCCTGCAGTCCACAGTGACAAAACGCTCGCGAACAATTACCCCCACTAATATAGACAAAAATAAAGACAAATCAGTCAGAGACACTAATCCAAATAATGCTCAAGGGACTAGATATACATACCCAGAAGTAGATTGTTAAACACAAGTTCAGTTACTCGCAGTTTTATCCAAAAGCCACAAGCTGCAAATATGCAGGTGTTCCATCAATGCATACACAGACTGCAATATAATCGAAGCATAAGTTACGAGTCACCCCGCAACAAACATTAATCCACTGGAATTAACATACCTGGAGTGAAAGACAGCCTGTACCCAACAGCAACGTCGTGCCAATCCTAAACACAAACTGGCTACAAACCAATATACACACTTAATAGTGCATAAACACTAGTAGCAGCAGCATTAGCCAAACAGCTAGGTACATACCTCCCGCAAAGCCGCGTGCACCCGCCCACAAACGACAATGATTGGATCATGCACGCTCAGGTGGCATACCCGGCATCTTAAATATGCCTGGAATGGCAGCCAATAGGCTGTCACACCAGTCATTCAGGCGACAGTCACGCTTACGAGGGCGGTACCTAGACTGCCCTACTACACAAGATTCTAGAAAAGGTTGTAGCACAGCAGTTCTGCTCACACCTACTTATGAATAACATTTTTGAAATGTATCAGTCAGGATTTCGGCCTCATCATAGCACAGAGACGGCGCTAGTTAAGGTGGTAAATGACCTGTTATTGGCCTCTGATCACGGTTTTGTCTCTTTACTTGTTTTGCTCGACCTCAGTGCAGCTTTTCACACCATTGACCACACTATACTGCTTGCTAGACTTGAGAACGTTGTTGGAATAAAGGGAACAGCTCTCTCTTGGCTCAGGTCTTATTTGACTGATCGCTATCAGTTTGTTGATGTAAATGGTGAGTTCTCCACACTCTATGAGGTAAAGTTTGGTGTTCCTCAAGGATCTGTCTTAGGCCCACTACTTTTCTCTTTATATATGCTGCCTCTTGGTGAAATCATTCATAAACATGGGATTCGCTTCCATTGCTATGCTGATGACACACAGCTGTATATTTCAGCAAAGCCATATGAGAGAGAGTGAGGAGTGTGTAAAGGACATTAGACAGTGGATGCTTAATAACTTTCTTCTGCTCAACTCAGATAAGATGGAAGTACTTTTACTAGGACCACATGCAGCTAGAAGTAAACTTTCCGATTACGTAGCATCTCTGGATGGTGTTTCTGTTTCAGCGTGTACGGCTGTCAAAGACCTTGGTGTGATTATTGACCCGAGTCTTTCCTTTGAGTCTCACGTGAATAATATCACCAGGATCGCCTTCTTTCACCTTAGAAATATTGGTAAAAAAAGAAATATGATGTCGTTACAGGATGCAGAGAAAAACTAGTTCATGTTTTGTTACATCTAGATTAGACTACTGTAACGCTTTACTGTCTGGGTGTTGGAGTAAGTGCAGAAATAAGCTTCAGTTAGTCCAGAATGCAGCAGCAAGAGTCCTCACTAGATCTAGGAAATATGATCACATCAGCCCTGTTGTAATCATCTACACTGCTCCCAATTACATCTCACACTGATTATAAAATACTACTACTGACGTATAAAGCACTTAACGGTCTCGCACCGCAGTATCTGAGTGAACTTCTGTACCAGTATGATCCTCAACACCTACTTAGATCAAAAGGTGCTGGCTATCTGTTGGTTCCTCAAATAATGAAGACTACAGCAGGGGGCAGATCTTTCTCTTATAAAGCCCCACAGTTATGGAACAGCCTTCCAACCAGTGTTCGGGACTCAGACACAGTCTCAGTGTTCAAGTCGAGGTTGAAAACGTATTAATTTAGTCAAGACTTTGATCAGTAGATTTTTCTTAGGTAAAGGCTCAGATCTGGAGGGATCATGGATATGGAGTGTTTGGTGAACTGGGATATTTGGATGCTGTCGTCCCCTCACATTCACACGTTCACTCGGGTTTGTTGACGGTGGTGTGGTGGGTCGTCTCTTATCCCAGAGATCCCTCATGTCTGTATTACCTTCTGGTTCTCCCTTTTAGTTATGCTGCTATAGCGAGTCTTGAACTGTCAAGTCCAAACTGCACAGTGACATTAACTTTCATACACTAATAGGGACACTTAATAATCCATATCTTTCTCTTTCCATCACCCTCTTCTCTTCCTGTCACTCTCTCTCTCTCTCTCTCTCTCTCTCTCTCTCTCTCTCTCTCGGTCGAGTTAAACATGCTCCTGAGGCTCCAGTGACCACTGTTCCTGCCCCTCTCCCCTCCGTGGATCTTCACACTTCTGTGCAGCTTGGGACGGTCTCTCATCAACACTTTGGGTGGTTCCATGTAATTCCGGAGTAGAACGGGTGCTTTGAGAATGGATTGGACTGTAGTTAATGTCAACAGTCTGCTTCACTGACTCAGGAATACAGTTTACTTCTGATCATCATCACTGTACCCCGCAACATTGTATATCTGCTTCAGATGGACATTTGGTGCAACCCAGATGAGGATGGGTTCCCTCTTGAGTCTGGTTCCTCTCAAGGTTTCTTCCTTATGCCATCTCGGGGAGTTTTTCCTTGCCACAGTTGCTCATCAGGGACAAACATACTTACAAAGAACATATTTACGTTTAATCACAACATAATCTGTGTAAAGCTGCTTTGAGACAATGTTTATTTGTTAAAAGCGCTATACAAATAAAAATGAATTGAATTGAATAGTTAAGACCAAGTGATCTTAAAAGCTGGCCAAATGGATAAATGTAAATACTAAAAAGTAATGGGCCTAAAACCGATCCCTGAGGAACACCAGATTGCATCTCCTTAACCCTGTCGCATCCTGCATTTGGGTCTGCACTCACCCAGCCACACACACACCTACTTTCTCTGACAGTGTATGAGTTTCAGTACAGTTCTGTGTTGAGGAGCCTGATGGCTTGCTGGAAAAACTGTCGCACAGTCTGGATTTGACGGCCCAAATGCTCAGAACCACTTTCCTGATGGCAGGAGGGTGAAGTGTGTGTGTGTGTGGGGGTGTGTGGGTCGAGTCGTCACTTTGTTGATTGTTTGCAGGGAATTTTGTTTGTATTTGTGTTTAAATTTTTACAGTTCCTTTTTTTTCTTTCATCGCTTTAAAATCTCAAAATATCGTTTTCATTTCCTACATCCTTTACTTTCCGTTGGCTCCGCTTCGTCTCTTTTTGCTTTTGGGAGAGCGTTTATTCCCTGTTCAAGGGTTTGAAAGCAGTGAGTGGAGACCATTCCCATCAGAACTATGAACACACACTACAGTAACCACATAAAGGTACGTAATTTCTCTGCTATGGTAAACATCCAGTTCATTCAGTATGTGAAGTGCGACATGTTTAGTCAGTCTTTTCTGCGTTGCGATAATCTTATCTGTGAGAAGTGTAAGCTAGTTTGCTCTTTGACGGAGAAGATCTTAACATCAGAGGAGCGCATCCAGAGTCTAGAGAGAAGTAGTTAGTGCGAGAGCACTCCAGATTCTGCAGGGGAAAGTCTGGATGCCCTAGGTGGAGTTAGCATTCCCCTGACTCCGCCATTAGAGCTCTTACAGCGGGGCGAGTGGGTGACGGCTCGGCGACATACTCGCAAAGCCAAAGCTGACGCTAAGGCTCGCCCACGGGAGCACCATTCCTCTCCGCTTCACGTGGACAAACCCCGTTAAACCGGTGGAGAAGACCCAAACTGAATCATATAGCCTTGCTCTACAGTGCACAGGACCCATCAGGACACGTCTGGCAGAGCTTCCCAGGCTGTCAGGTGTTTTCTTAAGGGTATCAGTCTCTGGAGATTGACCTCCGGTACACCAAGAGCTGGGGCAGCGCACTGAGGGTTCTCCATTGGTTCAAGAAAGGGCAAGCCCCTCCCTACGATCAAGGTCACATGACGATGCCTATGTGCTATAGATGTTTGGAGAAATTCCAGGTTCCGATCTCAAGGCTCTATGTTCTGAGTCACCGGTCCTTGCCTAATGCTAATGACGAATGCGTCCCTCATGGTCTGTGAGACCCGGGGAGTGACACTGGTGAAACACTACTTTTTCACAATTTAAATGATGAATCCTGGCACTAGGCATGACGGGTGCATCAAAGTGCTTCATGTATTTCGTCACTGCTATGCTGTTTATATATATATATATATATATATATATGAGAGAGAGAGAGAGAGAGAGAGAGTGCCGCTCAGGTGTTCCGCCGGGGGTGCCGCTCAGCCGCCTGGCCAGGAAGAGGATGTCTTACCGCCGCCTGACTGCAAAAAGGAAGTCGTACCGCCGCCTGGCCGCGAGGGTGATGTCGTTCCGCCGCCTGGCCCCGAGAGGGACGTCGTACCGCCGCCTGGCCGTGAAAGGGACATTATACCGCCGTCTGCCCGCGAGAGGGATGTTGTACTGCTACCTGGCCACGAAGGGGACTTTGTTCCGCCGCCTGGCCACGAAAAAGATGTTACACCGCCACCAGGCCGCGATAAGGAATGCGTACCGACGCCGGAGCACGACACGAACAGGATGTCGTCGCCAAACCCCTCCGGATGGCCTGTCTCGAACCCAAGTTCCCCAGAAGGCGACGGCTTGCCTCCAAGTTCACCACAAGGTGACGTCTCGCCTCCTAGTCTATCTAAAGGCAAAGTCACGCCTCCAAGTTCCCCTGAAGGTGGCGCCACGTCTTCAAGTGCCTCTGACGGCAACGTATCGCCTCCCATGCCGCCATTCTGAATGTTTTTTTTTATTGAGGATATGCAAATGTTTTTCAAGAACACTGGAAAGACATACCTGACAATGCAATGACATTGAGAAAGCCAGCACCGAGTTTCTCAGGAAAATTAAATGCTCTGTTAAAACTACATACACAATAAACTGAAGGAGGATGCATTTCCCTTCTTAAATTATTCCAACAAACGCCTCAAGATATAATGCACATAGTTCTTGAGGACATTGCTTCCTTTGGAACTTAAGCATATGTTGAAACAATTGTTTTTTTTGGGACAACTGGACATAGATGGTTTCGATGCTGACATCATTAGTTTCCCATACTCTCCTTTAGGCCTTGTCCTATTGCATACAGTACATTAGCTTCCAGCGACAATAAACTGAAGCAGTCTTCTGGTCACATGCTTGTTTCAAAATATTGCCATTTCTTTTGGATGTGATTAAAGGTAGTGCATATTTTTCATTCATTCTTGAATGTCTGGAAATAATTCAGATGTAGTTCTGTGTTATATGTTGTTATATGTTTTGAGACTATTGACAAGTTGTGTAGCAGCCCTTGGCATCGATAAATGAACAGAGAGTCTCTATACGGGTGTAGATTATTTATTATGACACGTCTTCAGTTCACGAGTCGTACTCTTCAACATGAACCATCCACCAATCACCGTTCAACACCAATCACCGTGAAACTTAAATTAAAGAAAGAAAAATACACATATAATCAAAATGTAAACAAATGACATTCACTCATTGGAAATCATAAACTTAACAGTTTTAAGTTTTAAGCTATCATAGACAGATTCACATTAAAACAAAAAACATACCTCGCTTCGCTTTACCAAGGGTGCAAAACATTACCAAACTCTGCTAAACTCTGACAATCCAGTACCAGTGTTCAAAATAAACACTTACAAAAAAATGGAATCCACGCTATTTCTCAGAACGCATGCAGAGACAAAAACCAACAGCTAACCAAAAAAAGAGCACATGCTGTGAACGTGTGCATCATAGATAAATTCCTCCGATCAATCTCATCCCAACACAGGTTCCGCCTACACACACACAACCCTGCACATGAACAACAGTTTAAACAAATTAAAACTCAAGGCCACTTACAAGTTGAAAGTACTTATTGAACTGCATCTTAAACATTTTAAGAACCTTTTCCCAAAAAACAACATTACACCTAAACAGCATTAATGTTGATGGAGAAGTATATATAGGAAAAGCATGCTACAGGAGGAAGATGGAGGATCAGCTGCAGCAGAACAATGTCAGCGGTGTATGGAAGGGGCTCAAAACTATCACTGGTCACAAGGAGCCAAGCTCTCAGGCTGTGGGTGACCAGAAGTGGGTGAATGATCTCAATCTATTCTTTAACAGATTTGATCAGCTACCCTCCCCTGCCCCCATCCAGTCCCCCCTGCTGCAATCCCCCCTCTCTGCTTCCACAGCAAGCAGCTCCAGCCCCACCTGTCTCTGCACTGCTATCAGCTCACAGACAATACACAACACACCTAACCCCCCCCTGACGATTCCCTCCAGTCAACACTCCATCCAATACACACTGCCCCTTACAGAAGCCCAGGTGAGAATGGAGCTCAGGAAGATCAAAGCGAGGAAGGCTGCAGGCCCAGACGGCATCAGCTCCAGGCTACTTAAGACCTGTGCTGACCAGCTGTGCGGCATATTGCTGTACATGTTTGACCTGAGCCTGAAGCTGGGAAAGGTGCCACAGATATGGAAAACATCCTGCGTGGTGCCTGTTCCAAAGACGCCACCAAAAGACTTTGGAGACTATCGACCAGTAGCGCTGACCTCGCATCTGATGAAAACATTGAGAGGCTAGTGCTCACTCATCTCCGACCTCTGGTGAGCCCATCAATGGATCCACTTCAGTTTGCCTACCAACCTGGCATTGGAGTGGATGACGCAGTCATCTTTCTCCTAAATCGGGCTATTTCACACCTGGAAAAGGCTGGGAGCACTGTGAGAGTCATGTTTTTTGACTTCTCTAGTGCTTTCAACACCATCCAACCTGCGCTCCTGAGGGATAAGATGGTGTACATGGGAGTGGACCATCATCTGTCTGCCTGGACACTGGACTATCTCACAGACCGACCACAGTATGTGAGGACTCGTGACTGTGAGTCTGACATGATTGTCTGCAATACCGGAGCCCCGCAGGGAACGGTTCTTGCCCCGTTTCTCTTCACCATCTACACTGCAGACTTCATGTTTAGCTCAGCAACCTGTAACCTACAGAAGTTCTCTGATGACTCTGCCATCGTCGGTCTGATCACGAATGATGATGACAGAGAGTACAGTGGACTTATAAAGAACTTTGTGGACTGGTGCCAACGGAGCTGCCTCCAGATAAATGCGGGGAAAACAAAAGAACTGGTGGTGGATTTCCGTGAGGCACAAACAAATTCTATCACCAGTGAACATTCAGGGTAGGGACATTGTGAGTGGACTCTTACAAATACCTGGGTGTTCACCTAAACAACAAACTGGACTGGACAGACAACACTGAGGCAATCTACAAGAAAGGGCAAAGCAGACTCTTTCTGCTGAGGAGACTAAGGTCTTTTGGAGTACAGGGAGAGCTACTGAAGACCTTTTTTGACTCTGTGGTGGCCTCAGCTATATTCTATGGAGTGGTCTGCTGGGGCAGCATATCTACTGCAGACAGGAAGAGACTAGACAAGCTGATCAGGAAGGCCAGCTCAGTCCTGGGGATTCCCCTGGACACTGTACAGGAGGTGGGAGAAAGGAGGATGGTAACAAAACTATCATCATTGCTACAGAACGCCTCCCACCCCCTGTATGAAACCGTTACATCGCTGAGCAGCTCTTTTAGTGACAGACTGATACATCCTAAGTGTCTGAAGGAGCGATACAGAAGGTCTTTTCTCCCTGCTGCTATTAGACTTTACAACCAAAGCTGTTCCCAGTAAAACCAGTCACCACCATACAACACTGCTATTAATTTTTAAGATGTGCAATAACTTTATCTGTGTGAAATATTATTAAACGAATCAGGTACAATATTATGTGCAATATTACCCGCAATTTACGTGCAATACTACCTTAAAACATGACTTAAAAAGCGTACTTTAGTTTTTTCCTATTTGTATTATTACATTGTACTGTATATATACTGGTATTGTAGTATATGTATATTATTTTTTAGATATTTGCATTTATTTTTATTTCTTTGTTGTTATTATTATTATTATTATTATTATTATTATTATTTATTTTTATTTCTGTTTTTATTTTTTTGTATATTCTTCTTTTTTTATATATATTAGCATCTATTTTTATTTCTTTGTCTTGCTGCTGTAACATAGAAATTTCCCAACTGTGGGACGAATAAAGGTTTATCTTATCTTATCTTATCTTATCTTATCTTATCTTATCTTATCTTATCTTATCTTATCGAGAAGGACAGAAGGAATTGCATTGTGTATTTGTGGATTTAGAGAAAGCGTACGACAGAGTGCCAAGAGAGGAGTTGTGGTATTGTATGAGGAAGTCAGGTGTGTCAGAGAAGTATGTAAGGGTGGTGCAGGACATGTATGAGGACAGTGTGACGGCAGTGAAGTGTGCAGTAGGTACGACAGACTGGTTCAGAGTGAAGGTTGGACTGCATCAAGGATCGGCCCTGAGCCCTTTCCTGTTTGCAGTGGTGATGGACAGGTTGACGGACGAGGTCAGACAGGAGTCTCCCTGGACTATGATGTTTGCAGATGATATTGTGCTTTGTGGTGAGAGTGGAGAGCAGGTTGAGAAGAGCCTGGAGAGGTGGAGATATGCGCTGGAGAGAAGGGGAATAAAAGTCAGTAGGAGTAAGACAGAGTACATGTGTGAATGAGAGGGAGGGCAGTGGGTGATGCGGTTGCAGGAGAAGAGGTGGAGAAGGTGGAGGAGTTCAGGTACCTGGGGTCAACAGTGCAAAGTAATGGAGAGTGTGTTAGAGAAGTAAAGAAAGAGTGCAGGCAGGGTGGAGTGGGTGGAGAAGAGTGACAGGAGTGATTTGTGATAGTAGGGTATCTGCAAGAATGAAAGGGAAAGTTTATAGGACTGTGGTGAGACCTGCGATGTTGTATGGATTAGAGACAGTGGCATTGAGTAAAAGGCAGGAGGCAGAGCTGGAGGTAGCAGAGCTGAAGATGTTAAGGTTTTCATTGGGAGTGACGAGGATGGACAAGATTAGAAATGAGTTTATTAGAGGGACAGCACATGTAGGATGTTTTGGTGACAAGGTGAGGGAGGCGAGATTGAGATGGTTTGGACATGTGCAGAGAAGGGACATGAATTATATTGGTAGAAGAATGCTGAAGATGGAGCCACCAGGTAGGAGGAAAATAGGAAGGCCAAGGAGGAGGTTCATGGATGTGGTGAGGGAAGACATGCAGGTAGTTGGTGTGAAAGAGGCAGATGTAGAGGACAGGGTGGTATGGAGACGGATGATCCGCTGTGGCAACCCCTAATGGGAGCAGCCGAAAGAAGAAGAAGAAGACACCTAAACAGCATTACTTGATGCCTGTTCCATCCCAGATCAAACTGCTGGGACCGGTGTCCGTCACATGTGCATGAGATTTGAATCCAAACATTGTTTTTTTTTAAATGGGTTTCAAAAGTAAATTTCAAAAATGTATTTAAAACGTTATTTAGGCATAATCAAATGTTTGAATGTTGTAAGAATGTGAACAGTTTTAACCACCCTATTTTTACTAGAGAATGTGTCTTCGGTATTAGAAGTAAAAAATATGGCGTATATAAAAGGAAACGTGAGGGACTACTTGGGAGTTGATCAGATAAACCATGCAGTGTCTGTTAAATGGATTACTTTGTATAGTAACAAATACATTCATGAAAAAAACACTACTTGTGTGTATGGTAAATTCTCATAGCCAAGCTGAATTTGGACTTGTGAAGAACATATATGTGATAAATGAATCTTTGTATTGTTTTTGAGTGTCAGAGGTACAGTGCTGTCTGTTTTGACAGAGAACACGTGTAATAAAATTGAGGATCCAAACCTGGCAGAGGCAACAGAAGCTTGTAGACTCCAATCCTTTACACTGTCAGTCATAAAGACATTACATACAGTAATATTACCTTGGAGATGTGGTTGAATTACATAAAGCTTCAAATACTTTGTTATATTGTGTTCTGTAAATTTGTGTTTTGACTTATTTTTGGCGTATAACTATTTTGTTTCATATATTTATCATTGTGATGTTTTAAAGGTAAATTATGTGTTCAATACAACTTAAGTTCAGTCAGCAGCATAATGTTGATTACACCCCCTTTTTACAGAAATAATTTGTCATTTATTGATTGATTATTTAAGTAATAGGGCAAATGTAACTGTATGCTTCTGCTGTCTGCTTTGTGTTGAAAATGCCAAAGAATGACAGGAGAGCGTCAGATTTGGTCTGCATAGAGAATGTATTTTTATATAGACAGGTTGTCACTTCAGCTTCAGCTCACGCATCAGTAACACTCTTTTGTTCGGGAGAGAGAAGGAAAAGGGGAAAATGAAAAAGGATAAACAAAAAAAACAAGGCCAAAGTAAAACAAAAAAAAAGCAGTAACTCCATACACACACTTATACAGAGGAGCATATGAAACGCAACAATATTGATTTTATAACAACTTAAACACAAATATGGTTTGTCGATGCATACCTGCATAGAGAATGTATTTTATATAGACACAACAGCTTCAGCTCACACATCAGTAACACTCATCAAAAATAACATCCCAAAGTGCATCAATTCACACTGATGAAACATGTATGTTAAGTATATATATATATATGATCTTACATCTGCAAACAACAACAAAATAATAAATATAACCAAATTAAACTGTGTATTTCTGTGTGTGAATTCTTTTCAACCAATGCTAGCCATTAATCTGTAGCAGGAACACGGCGTACCTCTTCCGTTTGGGAGAGAGAAGGAAAAGACCGCTAACAGAAATCATGCTGCCTGCACTGGACCACTGTGTTGTAAAGTTACCTCCTTACAGAACCTTTTTTAATGTATTTTACAAACACTGATTTCAACAATTATAGAACCACATTGAATGCATAAACAAGAAAATCTAGTGAAATCAAACTATTTTCACCTTGTTACACAAAGGCAAAAACAAAGTCCAAAAAACAATCCAGGGTCCTAACCCAGTCGAACAGGGCAATGCAGGGAGAGAACCAAACCAGTCCAAAAAATCCATAAGCCAGCAAACTGAGCAGTATAGGGCAGAGCAAAACACAAACCAAAAACAGTCCAAAGTCCAAAATGCGTAACTAAAGAGGCAGGGCAGACCAGGGGTCAGGAACAGGAGCAGGAGCAGAATCCAGAGCAGGCAGGGTGGCAAGAATGATCTCAGGGGTTTGGGAACCAGTAAGATATTCTGACCTCAAGTGAAAGTCTTGTGTGTCCTTAAATACCAGGAGGCGGGGGGAAAAATAGCAAGATGGCTGCCGACTGGGAAGTGCGCGCCGCGGAACCGGAAGTGCATGCTGTGTGCCCAGGAGATCCTGAAAAAAACTTGTAATGAACCCAGAGTATTCCTTTTAAAGTGCTGTCTGTTTTGACAGCCACAGGAATAAATCTATTAGAGGTGATTGTGCTACACATGTTCAGTTCACTATTGTGTGTGTTCATGATACAAATTGTTTTCTGAATTTCTGTACATTATAAACCAGTGGAAGTGGCAGTGGA